>NC_141138.1:57720532-58022095 GCF_053477565.2 Lygodium microphyllum
TAGATCAAACCTAAACTGCATAGTTGGTTTGGAGAGTTGGTTTAAATAGCTTCCACAAAAATCACATTTGAATGCAGTGCAATGCACATTATACTATGTCAAGTCTACATTGGACTATCTATGTCTTATTCTATGGTGCATGTGTACCATTGGACTTGCATGGTTACACATATGCATATTGGGTTGGTACTACTTCAGATAGGAGATGTACGAGTGGTTTTATGTTTTCCTTTGGAAGTGATGTCATTACTTGGAGCAACAAGAAATAGCTGATAGGTGCCTTGTCTAGTATAGGTGTAGAGTACAAAGATGTTGCAATTGCAACATCTGAGGTAAATTGGTTACACAAGCTAC
The DNA here is from genome assembly GCF_053477565.2 of Lygodium microphyllum. Classification (NCBI taxonomy): domain Eukaryota; kingdom Viridiplantae; phylum Streptophyta; class Polypodiopsida; order Schizaeales; family Lygodiaceae; genus Lygodium; species Lygodium microphyllum. Next base: position 57,720,887 of record NC_141138.1, read on the forward strand.
TTGGTGATTTGGGGATGCAAGTGGATAAGAAGATTCTCATCTAATGTGATAACCTTAGTAGCATTCAATTAGCTCGAAACCCAATGTATTATGTGTGGACCAAACACATCGAGGTCCATTAATATTTCATTCAAGAGCGGGTTCTAGCACGTGATATGGGCTTGGTTTATGTCAGCACAAAGGATCAAGCTACTGACATTTTCAATAAGGCCTTGGGAGCTAAGAAGCTTCAACACTTCAAGAGTATGCTTCTAGTGTACGATGAGCTCATGTTGAGCTCAAGGGGGAGTGTTGAGATGTCGAGATCTACATGAGCTAGCATCCACTACGTGCCTTTGTGATGTGGCATGATATTATTTACCGATGTGTTAGGTGACCAATATTAAGATATGCCAGTGAATTCTACAATTGGACTACACCCACACATTCCATCCTTGGTTATGGCACACTCATTGTGCCACCTCTTCTTTCCTATCGAGTTCACACTTAGTGACCGAATGTACATATGTTGTGGTACTTTCATATTAGTCGTTTACCATGTTGTAGACTTAGTTCTTTTGTGTGAAAGAAGAAGAAAGAAGAAGAAGAAGATTTCAACCTTATCTCTCTGTGTTCTCAAGTCTCCCTTGCATTTGTGTGTGTGTGCTCTTGGGTGCTTCACCTCTCTCCCCTCTTGTCTCTCTTCATTTTCCACATCAACTTTGTACTCAAGCTACCAAATATTAATTTTCCCTTTGAGTTGGCTTAGCCTTTTTAAAAATATAGTTGCATGTAATCTTGGGGTTTGCATGCATGCAACCTCATGGTTTCTCAATCATAAGCTCCCCTTTGATCATCATGGTAAATAGAGTTATTGGATTATGCCATTGCAAATTTTGATATTTGAAACCCTCACAATAAGATGTGTGCCAAAGGATCCCTTTCTGATCCTCCTCTTCTCTTGCTAGCTAATTGTGTGCTCCTAAGTATCAATTTTAATCTAGGAGTTTTTTCATGTCTAATCTCGTGCTTGATATATGAAGACGGAAGAGACTCTATTGTTGGAGTGTTGGTGATTATCCCACACTTATCTCATGAAGAAACATTCTTTATGTTATATCCCCTATTTGGCATGCATTTTGATTTTTTGTTGATTTTGCATAAATGGTTAAGAGCATGCTAAAAAATGTAATGGATGGAATAAGCAAGTATCAATGAATACTAATCTATAGTTTCTTTGTCAATATATGTTAGTATAATCTTCAACTCTATTGATTTTCATCTTGAAAAAGGCATTCATCGTCATTGAGCCTTTTAAAGAGTTGTCTTCTTCTCTCTTGTGAGAAACTAGGTTAGATTGGTTCTGTTACCCAAGGAGCCTCATGTGTATGTCATAGTTTGGATGATGATGTATAGAAAAGTTATAATGCTTTATTGGAAAAGGCTACTAATTTGGGGACTTTAAAAAATAGACCTTTAAAGAATGTTACTACATCATGTCATTCATTACTTACGAAAGTACTTGAAAAGGCGAAGTTCAACTTGTTAAAATTTATTAGTTGGAGAGGTTTACAAAAGCATTTGAAAAGGCCAAGTTTGAATTTGACTATAACAATGAGGGTAGAGCTTGAAAGGGATACCAAGACATCACCTTACCAATGGCAAAGCATATTATAGATTTGAGGTGAGCTCAAAACCCTAACCCTAACTGTATACATTAATTGGTAAAGATTGTGAAAGAAATCATTTGTTTGTGATCTAGATGTTTGTCCACAAACATGTATGTTTCGTTGTCCCGATCATTCTTTGATTAAAGTAAAACAAAGCCTCTTGAGCTATGCATTGACCCAAAGGGGGCTATTGATGCTACATGTGTGTGTGTGTGTGTGTGTGTGTGTGTGTGTGTGAGTGAGGTTTATATGTGACCCTTTATGAAGCATTGGATGTTTGCACCATTGTTCTCTTAGTTTTCTTGAGATGGCTTTGTTTGTTGCTTGTTAACACAAGTTCAACTACCATACACCACATTAAACAAAAAGTCTTCTAAGCATATATTGGAAAAGGCTTGTGTATTAGATCCATCTATAACTTATGAGATGTTTCCCTTAAAACAAAGATGTTATATTCAAAACCAAGATAGATTCTCTCTATTCAAATATTTGGAGATGTGGAACAAAAGACTTAAACCAAAACTTCACAAAAAATAACTCAGTAATGTCTAGAAACCATAAACCCAACGTTGGTAAAGCATGAACATTGCATTTTGTGTGTATAAGTTGAGCATCCATTGTGTTGAACATTTGGGAGGAGGGAGTGTAGACTTGGAGCTTAAAAAGCATGTAAGAAGGTGAAAGTTGGGAGTGCTTGAAGGTTCAAGACTATGGGAGTATGGAAATATTCACATGGAAGGATCTTGACAAACATATGGACAAGATGTGCAAAAGAGGGAGTTTGATAACTTGAGTGTACACTTGATTAGGAGGGGCTAGGAGTAAGCCACTAGTAGCTTCACTAGAGGTTGGTTAGGAGAGGAGGCAAAATATGTGCAAAAGAGGGAGTTTGATAACTTGAGTGTACACTTGATTAGGAGGGGCTAGGAGTAAGCCACTAGTAGCTTCACTAGAGGTTGGTTAGGAGAGGAGGCAAAAGGGGTAGCTAGAGACCTTAGAAACATCCCTAGTTAGCTAGAGCCTCTAGACTCATGGAAACTTTACTAGTTAAATAGGACTTGACTAGTGAGCTAGAGCCACTAGAAACATCACTAGTCACGAGAAACTTTCCTAGTTGCCAAGCTAGTTGGAAGCTTCAGTCACACTAGAAAGGTTAGTAGTTAGGCAGCTAGTAGAAGCTTTTGCCAATTAGCTAGAGCCGTTAGAAACTTTCATGAGTCACAAGAGACTTAACCGACTTAGCTAACAGGCATTGGAGAGGTGGTAGCTCGGCTAGATGGCGAGGATGAGAGAAGGGATGGATGGTTTGGAGGGGTTTCGAAGCTGGCTTTGCCACAGGGGGTCGTTGGGGGTGTGGTGGGAGGAGGGCTTGAGGACGGTGAGGGAGGTGTTGAAGTACTCGCGCAGGTGGGTGACGGAGCCGTCGCGGACGGTCCACACGTGAACCCAGCAGGTGCCGTCGCCCTCGTCGCGGCCCTCGGCGAAGACGCGGGCGCCGGAGGCCAGCAGGGTGAGGGGCCGGAAGACGAAGGGGGCGAGGGGCGCGGCGCCCGTCAGGAGGCGTAACAGGTGCTGGTCGTGCGGGCGCCCGTGGAAACGCCACTCCAGGTCTCCCCCGCCGCCCACCAGCGCCCGCACCGCCTCCCCGTCCCCCGCTTCCAGCGCCGCGTAGAAGGCCGCCACCACCCGCCTCGCATCCACCTCCTCCGCCTCCCGCCGCCCCCGTGGGAGCCAGCTCTTCCAGTCTGCCCAAACATTTTTCATTTCTTCCCATCAGAAAATGCCCCATTTTACACACAAACTATATATATATATATATATTTATATTTATTTATTTATTTATTGTTTATGTTCCTCCCCCCCGCCATTTTGCGTCTGGCAGTCCTACTCCTCAGTGCCCCCCCGGCCCAAAAATCCAGAATAAAGAACCAATCCCTTTCCCTGCGCTTCTCAAATCCACCTCACGTTTTGCAATTTTAGGTGTAAGGCTAATTCAATCCCCATTGCTACGATTCCTTAATTGCAGTCCATGTTGCACCTAGCCATTGATTGCATACACGCCGCTCTGCATTTGACACGAGACAGACAGTCAGAGATCTCATGCATTCTTGGGCGCGAGATTACAACTTCTTTCCTCGTTGAAAGCTCGGAGAACACTAACACTGCCCCGCCTTCTTTGAGAGAGAGAGAGAGGGCGCTCAGACACTTTATGCGCAAGCAAGCGCGAGAGACACAGAGAGAAGCTCAAAGTCGACACTACCAGTCTCCCGCCTCTCCTGTATTTTATATACATATCCGCGAGAGAGAGAGAGAGAGAGAGAGAGAGAAACTTACGAGTCACGACTCACACCCCCCTTCTTTCTTTGTCACGTTTTCACTTTTCCCTAGTGCTCAAAACACACACACTCACACACAACAATCGTCGTCGTTTGGCTTAGAATTCTTCCACACCAACATGATCAACTTGTCCGCAATCTATTGTACACTAACTTGATCATTGCTGTACTTTATATATCTTTGTAAATATTCTTGAGTGAGGGTTATTTATAGCCCCCCTTTGGAAGAGACTATTACGAGAATTGGCTAGTTTGGGTTTGCCTACTACCAACAGCCTAGTCCAGTGTTCACGAAAAATATTTTTGGTAGCAAATATAAAACCTTTAACTCAAATTTTTGTAGAGATTTTTGAATCAAATTACATGTATTTGTCATATTTATAACTTAAAAATTTAAGAGTTTGAGGTTTTAAATCTTCTTCTTTCAATTTTGAAAGTTTTTTTAATTTGCAATTCACTTTACATTAAACCTCGATTTTTAGTGAACATTGGCTTAGTCCATCATATGGATAATTTTTATTGACTCCATTAGTTTTTGTGCCTTCATGTCCTTTACATTTAGATTTACATGATCAATATCATAATACCATTACACTCATCATCTTATCATTTTTCACACATACCTTTGAGGCCCTGACTATGATATTTGTGTCATCATGCCTTTAGTTTATACTATCTCAAATGTATGTGTGTGGAACAAAGATATTTAATTGAGAATAGAATGGGTTTGTACATGCATGTGACCTCACCACACTTGTTATGACAATCACCAGGGTCAACTCTATTTTGTCCTTCCGAGTAAAGACTTTGGTCCGTTGGGTACTCATCATAATGCTTCACAAACTTAGTTGCATCCTGAAATAGTGTTGGCCACCACAACTGAGACTGGAGCACCTTGTGTATTGTAGTGTCTCCATTGAAGTGTGTCGGGACCAAAAATGGGCCGCCCGACACTGGCTCTAATGCTCTAGCTAGACCTCTATGATCAATCAAAACACCCCACAGCCTCACGGCCAAGAGCGTCTAGAGGCTATACACACTGATCTAACTTAGACACGTGTTTGTATCATTTATAGTCCAACAAATCCCTTCCCAACTCCTCACAGGGAGTACACAAATATAATGGTGCCTAGCACCTCGTAGCACATACACAAGAAGCATCTCTCCACTGACTATTACAGCCCACTTCGGCTCTTCTACACCTCGAGGATTGGCCCCAAGATGTTCCATCCAACACATAACACATATGATACATAGTCCTCTCTTATCATCAATTGTTCCAAGAGATAAAGTATAATCCTCAATAAGTACGTGCCCCAAAGAAAATGGATCACTAACCCTACAACTTGGGATTCCTCACCCTCATGTGGGTCAATGTTCATAAAGGCAGGTGCTATGCATTTAGGATATATATTTCCAATACTATGTAATGAATGTAATGCAAGAGTGGATGATCTATCGTGCTTAACCATTTTATTTATTCAAAATAGTGTTGTGATAGTGCGCAAATAGTTCTCTTCATGCTTTTCATACTAACACATTTGCTTCATTTTGTTGGATAGGGAATAGCACCAAGTATACTCATGCCACTGAACCCTTTAACTTTTAAAATAAACACATCTTATATGTAAAGTACATTTTTAAAAAATCAGATTTCAATCTATATTTAGCACTCATGACCCCTCCTCTCCCTACAATTTAATGTTATGCTTGTGGTGGTAGGTGTAGAGAATATCTTATGTCATTTTCTTGTCTAAAAGGCAATAAATTATATACAATAATATAAAAATGGGGCTAAGCTGAGGCTAAACTTTATGCCTTAGATCCATCATACATCTACACACACATTTGTACTTTTTTGGCATATAAAATCTATTTTTCCATTTAAAACTTATTTTTATTGATTTATTAATAACTAATTATTTTTTAGTTTTTATTCAACTTAATTGGGATTACTAATATACACCATTATCTTTCATTTCAATCCATAAGAATGTGATTTTTCCACCCGAAACAAAAAAACCCTTTATCTTCTCACTTAATTATTGTATTTTGGGCTTTTAATTATTGATACTAATCACATTTAATTACAAATTCTAGATATTATTACTTGCAACCCTCAAGGACATTCAAACAAGATTCATAAAAAATTTCATACAATATGTATTTCATTTGAACCATAAATTGTAAAAAATAAGTCAAATTTCTTCATAAAATATACATATTGCTAAATTGCATGTTTCAAGTCACGAAAATTGAATACATGGACAGCCATTGGACTCCCCATTGATCTCTACACAATATGAATATCAATTCTTAGCATCCTCAAAATCTTGCCTCAATCTGGTTCATGTCGGACAAGCATTATTCATCCTATTCTTCTCTTTCTTTTTGCCCACATGAATAGTCTCTTGGAGGAGATAGAGAGAAGAGAGAAAGATTGAATCTAGATTTTCACAATGGGCAACCATTCATTGTGTGGAGACTAGTGATAGGGAGTAAAAAATTGAAGAACAAGGCTTGCATAATTAGATTGGTAGCTTGTTTTTAGCCTCACAACCCCCCTCCATCCCAAATCATCAATGTTGATAGGGTGGACCCTTCTTTTTTTTTTAAAGAAAAAAAATGCCCCCACCCAAGATTCATCTTTTTTTTTTTTTTGGGGGGGGGGGGGGGGGGGCGGGGGTAGGCCTAAGTGTCATACCCTTTCAACTCTCCCCCCAAAGCCACTTTCACACTCTCCCTTGGTCCTTTATGGTTCGGCTTCTGGCTACTCTTGCATTCAATACACAATTCCACATCTGAAAAATTCTATGCATCCGTTGTCTTGAAGTTCTGAACTATTAGAAACTTGTCCTACTTCAATTTGGCACTTGAAAAAATTATTAAAAATCCACAATCACTGCAAAGGTCAATATTTTAAATTCTCCTCTTCCACGACCACTTAAAATTGTATGATATCTCAACAGATAGAGGTTTAGGCATGGAGCCAACTAACCAAGGCCACCTGACCGAGGCCACCAGACGAACCTAACTTGAGAGCCCCTAGGTGCAGTGGTTGTGGCACTCTAATATTACATGAGAATTCTATTTCGTCATTTTCTTGTGCTTGTTCTTTGTCTTTTCTTGTCCTTTTCACCTTTCTTCTTCTCCTTTCTTTTTGCTCATTTTCTTTCTTTTTTTTGACACTTAATTCATGGTAAGAAAGTATGCTAGACGTCATCCATATGCTCTTCAGGGGCTATGCTACAAGGGCCTAAGAGACTTGGTAAGGAAGGATCTACTATGCAAGTAGCCTTTTAGGTTAATGCATACATTTAGAGGTACCATTGATAGGAAGGGGTGGCTACACCTAGTGAAACGGCTATCATTCATATATTCCAAGATGATGGATATGCAAAAAGAAGGCAAGAGCACAACCCTCATCATTAGACGAGCCATCGTGCAGCTATTTATACTTGCATTTAGATTTAAAAAAGAGTGGTGGGAATCGGGCCTCTTCTATCGTGCAGAGGGCCAAGATGGCCAAGATTCCATATGCATCAACCATGGGCAGTCTTATGTATGCCATGATAGCCACCAGTCTAGATATTGCTTTTGTAGTTGGGGTTGTGGCATGTTATATGGCTACACTTGGCAAGAAACATTGGGATGATGTGAGTGAAGGGTATCATGAGGTACCTGAAGGGCACAGTAGATATGTGTCTTTGTTATGGCAGTCAAGATACATGAGTCATGGGATACACTGACTCTGATTATGCAGGACATGCGGATAGTAGGAAGTCCACGTCTGGCTATGTGTTCGCTTATGCTGGAGGAGGGGCTATCTCTTTGATGTCCAGGGCTCAGAAGTATACCGCCCTTTCTAGTATACAGAGACCGAGTATATTGCACCCATAGAGGCTTGCAAAGAGGCTATCTGGTTAGGCCGTTTGATTGCAGACCTTGGTATCACAGATGCTATGTCTAAACTCCATTCGGATTCTATGAGTGCCATTCAGTTGGCCAAGAATCTGGTCTTCCATGTGAAGATGAAACACATTGAGGTGAGGTATCACTTCATTTGCAAGGTCGTTGAGGACAGTTTTGTTGACCTTGTCAAGTTTTTGACTGAACAGAATTGTGTAGACTTGCTCATGAAGTGCCTCACTATAGAGCACTTTGCCTTCCTCAGGAGATTGATGGGCATTGGATGAGATGACATCATTTTCCTCATCCTATTGTACATGTGTGCATGTTGTACTGTCTTTTCTTTTTTCTCTCTCAGTGGGGACGATTCGCCTTTAAGTGGGAGATTGTTGGGAGTAAAGGTGCCTCCACCTAGCCGCATGTGTATTACTACACTGGCAATACCCTCCACTGCACACTGCAAATGGCGGGCACCCATCACAGTCACTTATTCTTTATTCTTTTAGTGACAGTTTGAATAAAGGAGGGCCCTGCCACACATTGTGGTTGTTGGAGTTCCCACTTTTGACTCTCTCTCTCTCTTGGCTCTTGCTCTCCATCCACCATAGCTCTCACCGCCAAGTTTCTTCCTCCTCGGTTCCACGTCCCTTTTAAGATCATGGTTACGTTTTTCTAGTGGTTTATGTAGATGATCTTATTTTCATTGGAGATTATGATCAAGGGATTACTGAAATTAAATCATTGCTACATGCTAAATTTAAAGTTATAGATCTTGGAGAGCTGAAGTATTTTCTTAGGATTGAAGTTATACTTACACTGTAGGGTATGTGGCTGTTGCAAAAATAATATGCTCATGATATGTTGCAAAAGTATGGCATGGTAGAGTGTAAAGCTATGGAGACACCCTTGGATCAAAATGTCAAGTTGGCAATTGATGCTAGGATTGAAATAGAGAATGTAACTATGTATAGATAGATGGTGGGCAACTTGATTTGCCTTACTATCACTTGTCTTGACTTGAGTTATGTAGTAGGGCTGATCAGTCAATTCATGCAGAAGCTTCGTAATCCACATCTAGATGCACTTAGGAGGATTATGCGGTATGTGAAGAGTACTATGGATTATGGGTTGTTTTATGAGTATGGACAATCCCTTGACCCGAGAGGTTACACTAATGCTGATTGAGCTAGTTGTGCCTATGTGATAGGAGGTCAACCAGTGGTTATGCATTTGGTTTGGGGCAGCAGTATGATCAACTGGAGTAGTAAGAAACAGTCTACCATTGCTTTGTCTAGCACGGAAGTGGAATACACGGGTGTAGCATTAGCAGCATGTGAATAAGTTTGGTTGATGAAACCGTCGAATGACTTGGGGATACAGTTGAATAATAAAGTTAGACTACATTGTGATAATCTCAAAAGTGTAATGTTAGCTAACAATCCCATCTATCATGCTAGATCCAAACATATTAAGGTTCATTACCATTTCATCATAGAAATGGTACTTGCAAGGCAGATTGACTTATTTCATGTGAAGATCGAAGACCAGGTAGCAGATATCTTTAACGAATCACTTGTAAAGAGAAGTTTATCTACTTTAGACAGCTACTTGGAGTTTAGTAGTTAGTTTTAGCTTCAGGGGAGTGTTGAGACTTCAAGCTTAACTGCTCATATGTATGTGTGTGTGACCAACATTATCTACATTTATGTCCAATTGTACTCATGTGTGGGACATTAAATAAGTCACTTTTGACCTAACCACAGTTAGTCATGGTTAGTGGTAACCTAGTTGTACTATCTCTTTCATGTTAGTAGAGATTGAATAATGAAGATGAATGAGATGAGCTGACTGCTCACTCTTTGGATCCACTCTATCTTGCTTATCTTTGAATAGGCACATCTCATCTTGATGCCCTAAAAGGGAGCAAGACAATTGAGACAAGGTGGACCTAAGATGCCCTGAGTGTGGGGTCACACATTGTATTCCAAGTGTCGTAGGCAAAAACCTTCCACTAGTTTGGCTATCGTGCCATCCTCCATACCATTGGGACTGTTCAGAGTTGAAACACTTGATGGCGAAGCCACACCAATTCTGCTGAATGTCATGACCTGAGCATAATAAAAGCATGCTTGTATTACCAAGACCTACCAACCTCGATGTAGCCTCAATAGGGAAGAGAAGCTATAGAAGAAGAAAAAAGAGGGCTAAGATGAAGATTACCCTTAAGACAAATACTACCACCACGTTACCAAAGGGGAAGCAAGTCATGGGCATAGAAGCAGAGACATTTGCTCCTAAGACTCATTAGGAAAAAAATAAACTCACAAATGGGCCTTTTAGCCCTCCCTCTCTCCTCCTTAAAACAAGTAAAAGAGGAGAGAAAAATAGTAAAATAATCCTCTTCTCTCTCTACAAAGATATGCTCAGATTCCTTCTCTCTCCTCATTCAAGAAGTCTTTTTCAACCAAATTTTATATTCAAAAAGGAGTTAGTTATGGGAGTGTGGTGCTTCGTTTTCAATGCAAAATGATCAGTAGATACAAGGTAATTGATTTTTTAATCGAGAACAAGAAAAATGATATTTCAAAAGTTCATTTAAAGATATTTTGGGGATTTTTTATATTCTAGCTTTTGGTCAAAAAACAAACCAAGTGGTCAAATTTTGTATTTTTTAGAGATGTTTTTGGAGGTAAAATGAAAATATCTAAAATACGAAAATTTTTGGACATCTCTACCCTCTGAGCTATTTCCCCCTATATCTATACTATCTCATGGCTCTATTGTGACCTCTTCTCTGTGTTTATGCAACCTTCATTACCAGAGTGAATTAATTACATCCTCCTTTTCCTTGGCACCTTTGTGTGCCTCTCTATGCATCTCCACTCTACCTCTTGTGACAACCAAGTAGGCTCCCCATTTCTAATAATAGAAAAATGAATATAGGAAAGAATGAGCTGCATATTGAGGTAAAGATTGAATATGCCCCATTATTCAAAAGAACCCAGCGTACCAATGTCAACCCTCAGGTTTTGCAGAGTTATAGGAAAATGGGATTGAAACATGTGGATTTGTGGGTTGATGGGGGAATCTACCAAATTGACCCCTTATACAATAGACCTCCAACTTTCTCAGGAATCACAAATTTTCTGAAGTATGTGTGCGAGGGTGAAAATGGGTTACTCGGTTATACTAGGTGGCTCAATGATGAGGCGTTCAAAGTATTTACAACTTGCCAAGCAACCATAAAAATTTGCCATGATGTGATCGCTGCACATCAACTTCATATACAACAACTCATAGGACAAGTGGTATAGCTGAATGACAGTATAATTCAACAAAACAATCAAATTATTTCAATGCGGGACACTATCCATGACATTGGTATCCCATATGAGGAGGCAAAGGCACAATTGGACGACTTGAGAAATATCAACATCAAGCTAACACAGGAGCACACACGAAAGAAGAAACCAATCAATGAATTAATTGTGAATAGCGACCAGTGGAAGTGACGTATCAAAGCATGTAAGGTAGCTCAGAAAGAGAACCTAGGTGAGTGCAAGGTTGGATCGTGTATTAGTAGATTGTTGAAGGCAAGTACATTGGAAAATGCTTTGAGCAATCCTAAGTTTAAGGTTGTGAAGGAAAAGATGATTGAGTGCACATTAAAAGATGTGTCAAATGAGTTCTCAGCTATGGATGCACAATCTATTTGTGATAGGGCCGGTATTAGCACAACGACTTACTCAAAGATATTCAAAGGTGTGAAGGCTGGGTTTGGTCGTGTGCTGAAGAGAAATAGAATCATGCCTCTTCCTCAACCTTCAAAGTTAATAGAGGCCCAACAGCAACTTAATACAAAGGTTTTGGAGTTGATAGGAGATCCCATGCATGTTCAATGTGTGGAAACACTAAAGGTTGGGACAAAAAATGCATATGAGGTGAAGTTCACCAAACTCAAGAATTACTATTTAGATTTGAACAAGGTGCAATCAGCAATGGTAATGTACTACAATATGTCTGTTGAGGAATGTAATGGTAAATTGCAGTTTGTTATAATATTAGATGAAAGTGAGGTCGTCAAAGGAGTAAAGCTTGAAAGAGTTAGTGTAACTCTGATGAATAGAGCTTTACAATCAAGAAAGAATAACCCAGGTCTTCAACATTCCATTGGATTGTATTCACATTTGTTCATTGCATGCTTTTGTCAGAATCATGGAGAAACTTGTATATGAATTCATTTGTTTTGCTTATAGGATGCAACAAAAAAAAGAAGCCATTGCAACGTGTAGGAATGTGGAGAAAGTGCTATCAAAAATTGGGCTACACAAGCATCAAGTGACAATTGAAAAAGATGAGAAGAGATCAGGAAAATCTGGTAACTTGCCAAAAAAGCCTTTCTTTGGAGGAGCAAAGGCTAGGAAGTTTCTCTTAGCACCCATCAATGAGGAAGGGAATGTCATGGTTCGTAGGCCGCAGGACTACGATGGGTGGAAAAAGTTATATTTTTTAGTTCCGCAAGATGGTGTTTAACAATGAAGATAAGCAAGAATTTATCAATGATGTGCATAGCTTCTACGAAAACATGGTGGAAGCATGGGGCAAAAACTCTATCACACGTTACATGGTGCGTACTAAGTTAATATTTTAAAATTATATGATTTGTATAAACTATTGAGCATAGTTTTACTCATGCGTGATATGTGTCTTTGTAGCATATCCTTGAGGCACATGGGCCATACTTTGCAAAAAAGGGAAGCATCCGAATTTGGTCCACACAAGGGATGGAAAATTCACATTGGATAGCGCGTGGTGCATACCAAAGAAAAACCAATCATGGTGGAGGGGTGAATGGTAGCAATCCAATGATCCAATTGCTATCTTGGTGGTATAAGATTATAGTAGCGGATGAAGCTAAACTCTCGCAAATGAGAGCAAATGAAAGTGCTGATGAATCAACTGTAGACATGATGGAATCACGTCATGTCACTAAAAGAGTGCGTTATGAACCCTCAAGTGCCAAAGAAAACCATGCCAAGTGGCTAGAAACAAGGCTTTGACAAGGTAGCAAATGGGTTCAAAGAGAGCTAAGATAGTAAGATGAACAATGTGTTCAATGTGGATGCAATTCATAGTTTAAGAGAGAAATGTCAAAATGAGTGGGATCTAGTGTCAAGAATTGTGTGGTGGGGGGATTTGCTTAAGCTGCGGCACCAAACACACTCTGTATACACAAGAGGAAGCTCACTCAAGAACACAAGAAGAGAGATGGAGGCCAAAACGTTTTCTTACTGGTTTCTTCTTTTTCTTCCACACACTATACAATGTACAGAAAGTATAGATAAGATACAACATAGAGGAAAGTGGCCTACTAAGTCAAATAGTGCATAACCGACTACACTAATCGACTGATGCTATGTCATTGCTAGCTATAGGTAGATGTAACAAACTAAATATCATAAGTGATAAGTTAGTGGCCATGTGAGTATCATAATGACATTCAATGTGCTAAGTGTAGACGTGGGGACCCATCTAGCCAGGCGGTCCATCATCAATGTCCGCATGTGTTGAGCTTGCCATCTCAACACTCCCTCTCAAGCTTAACTCTAGCTCTGCAACTCCAAGTAAGCTTCGGAACTTTCGAAGCTTCTTGCACCCAATGCCTTTGTGAAAATGTTAGCTATCTGATCCTGTGTGCTGACATATATTGATCCGGGTTTTTTACAAACCGGATTTCTACCACAAAATTTGGCCAAAACTCCTATCAAGAGCTTTACCATATCACTTTGGGTTTACCCTTGAAGCACTAGGTATGCTACATTGCTTCTCGATTATGATAACTCTAGAAAATGAGGGGAACAAGTTCTTAGGAGGGATGTCAATGTAAAGGGTAAAAGGGATGGTTATCTTAGTGAAGATGAAAATGGATTACACCTAGGAGTTGAGTGAGTGCATAGATTTTTCAAAGGACTAGCCTCCAACTACACATGGGTTCCGCCTGTTAGCTATATATATAGCACCCCAGGTCCCCTCTATATATTTCTATCATGTGTGCTCAGTTGACACACTTCTGGGGTTCCACTTCTGGTGTCTCGTGTCTCCTCCTCTCTCTTCCTCCGTTCCTCGTCTCCCTCGTGCACTGTTCAACATGGTATCAGAGCGAGGTCTTACAATTACGCAAAGGTTTATGTCTTAGTAGTCAAAAGCATGTGAAGTGATGCGTTGTTTCCTCTCTCTTCTCTCTCATGCCGGGATCGACTTAGCAGAGTGCACGCTGCTCCTCTTCCGCCATCGCCAGGAGTAGCTTCTTGTGACAGAGGAGCGTGCTAACATCTATTCATCAATAATCGAGGCCACGTACGCTGGCATCCTCAGGGATTTCCTCGATTTCACTCTAGCTGCTGCTATTAGCTATTGCTTTTTCACCTCTGGCACGTGCAACTGCTCGTCTAGACTGCATATGGCGGTTTTACCTTCCTGCAAATGACAACTTAGCAGGGTCTTCTCTGTTCTTTGTGTCAGTGCCTAGGGTCTTATTTCGCCAAAAATATAGGTTTTAGGGTTTATCTATCGGCATCACAGGAGGTGATTGAGAGGGCCCTCCTCGTTGATTGGGTTATTTCGCTTCCTGTGACATTGTTGGAGGATTGAATAAATTGGTATTTTGGTCGCACGTGCGTCTGGAGTCTTCATCGAGAGAAAAGTTCGGTCTTTCAACTTTTCATGGGGGTCTTAAGTTCCCAGGCTTCGACATGGATTATTTGTTGCTTGGTGATCTCGGCCATATGTAAGAACCGTGCTGCCTCAGCTCGCCCCATCTCGCCCAAAGTCTGCAAGAAGTACAATTTCAATGAGTTGGAATTGATTGGAGAAGAGCAGTGTCGCAACGATGGGAATCTGATTAAGGGCAGTAGAAACAGCTTGAGATCAAGAGTAGTCGAGGTGAACGTGACAACACTAGAGAGAGTTCTGAACATACTCCAAGCACGAGATGGTGCACATGCTGCAGTGCTTTTCTATGCTGATTGGTGTCCATTTTCTAGAGCACTGAGACCCATGTTTGATACTCTCTCCTCTGCCTTCCCTTTGGTTTACCATTTCGTGGGTGAAGGATTCTTCTCTTCAGCCAAGGTATCTTGCATGATGGTTTGATGCCCGCAAGGTAAGCTAGTAATTTTATCATCATTATTTTGTCATGTAAGGCAAGCCTATCATTAATTTTCTATCATTTCTATATTTTTAATATGATGTTTTTCTTTACATCATGGTTTGATATTTCAAGTTGATATTTCCATTATCAATGTAGTTGATATTTTAATGATAGTTTATATTAGTGGCTCGGTCTATTGGGGACTACTAGTGGTTTTATCAACATTTATGGTCTTTTAAGTCTTCTAATATGTTATCTTAGTATTTCTTGATCCTATGAAATCTAAGCATGCTTCTGATTTCATAAGTATGGTTTTATTACACCACTTGATGGTTCAATAATTTAGATATGATATAGTTGCTGACGTTTCATTTTCCAGCTCATAATTTGTTTGCATCTCGTCTCTTATTCTTTCCCACTGATGATCGTATTCCAGCTTATAGTTGATGCGCTGATGATATTTTAATGATCGTAATATTCATCTCGTTATATTCCAACTGATGATTGTCGGTATTTTGTTCATCATTTGATTATTCTAAATGTTTCTTTCTTCCAGCTGATTTTTGGCTCTTCATGCTACTTTCATATCATTTCGTCTATATTACAGCTAATGCGTTGAAATTATTCCACGCTTTGTTTATAAGAAATGTTTCGAGCTGATGGGATGATATTTCATTTCATTATTATTCCAGCTGTTGAGTTGTTCCAGCTGATGTTTCATTCCTTATTCTAGCTATTGAGTTATTCCAGCTCATGTTTTGCTCCTTATTATTCCAGCTGTTGAGTTGTTCCAGCTGATGATGATACATTGTTTCGTTTATATTCTTTCCAGTTGATGAGGGTCTATATTCCAGCTGATGACAAATTGTTTCGTTTATATTCTTTCCTAATGAGCGTCTAAATTCCAGCTGATAATACATTATTTCGTTCCAGCTGATGAGCATCTATATTTTAGTTGATGACAAATTGTTTTATTTATATTCTATTCATGGGGCCCCACATGTGTTATGTTGTCTATAGAGCGGCGTCACGAACTGTCTCTATAGACCTTGTGTTGTAACATTTTTCTTTAAGTTTTGATGTGACAAATATACTGCTTACATCCCAAGTTTAGTTGAAGGAATTTCTTGGAGATTTTATCTTGTGTAGTGATGTCGCTTATCCCTATTTTACATGTTGTATATTTAGGAGTGATAAAGCTCTTTTGATGCCTCTGAATAGGCTGTTGTAATTTAGGAGTAATGTAGCTGCCTCTGAATAGGCTGTTGTAATTCAGGAGTGATGTAGTTGCCTCTGAATAGGCTGTTGTAATTCAGGAGTGATGTAGCTCCTTCTCCGTTGATGTTGTAATTCATGAGTGATGTAGCTCCTTTGATGCCTATGAATAGGCTCTTGTAAGTTCAACTTTGTAATTTTATATTTTGAACATTAATATAACGGTAGGCCTATATAGAGCTGTGGGTTTTTCCCTTGAACCCCCAAGGGTTTTTTCATCCATAGTAAGGGACCTTTATTTGAGCGGGGGTGTTAGCTATATATATAGCGCCCCAAGTCCCCTCTATATATTCCTATTATGTGTGCTCAGTTGACACAGTTCTGGGGTTCCACTTCCAGTGTCTCGTGTCTCTCTTCTCCTCTCTCTTCCTCCGTTCCTTGTCTCCCTCATGCACTGTTCAGCACCGCCTACATCACAGAGATTTGGAATCTATCACCATCATTAGAGGACACCTCATTCTAGCACACAAGTCAATATCCACATCATGGTATCATTTGGATCTTACACAAAAGCTTACAAGCATGGACCCCTTCTATCACATGCTTATATGTATTTATATATATATGGGGGACTAAAGTCAAAGTAGCTTTTGGAAGCCATTTTTTATAATCTCAATAACTCCCAAGGAAAAGAAAATTTCAAGAAAATTCCCGCGTAACCCAATTGGTTTCAACCTGGTCTACAAAGTTGCAGAAGAAACTTTTTTCAGATTCTTTACGAATTTGAAGTTACGAAGGTGCAGACTTCTGGCTACATGCAATTTTCTTCTCTCTTTCACCACACCAACTTTCCATTCTATCCTTCTTGTAAATATATTATAATAATGTGATTTGGGAACCCACCTCTTGTAATATAGCTCCCTTTCTCTATTTTGTCTACCATCACCCTTGGCTTCTTGCATGATGACCAAGGTGGGGACTTTTCCCATCCACTATTCTCCATATTTTCAAAGATGTCATACATCATCTAGGATTATGTTAATCAAGAAGATTAGCTTAATTTAACCCCTCATAGAGGCTATATAAAGAGCCCATGGAGAATGGAAAAGGGGGGAGAAGGACAATGACAAGCACATGAGAGCACTCTAGAATACCCTCATGCTAGTCCATCTCTTTGAGGTGAGCTATGAGTGAGTTCTTTTATTATGTAGCATAATGGCAAGCTTCCTCTACCTCTTCTCCTCTTATCTCCCTCTCTTCTCATCTTCTCATTCCATGTAGCATAATGGCAAGCTTCCTCTACCTCTTCTCCTCGTCTCCCTCTCCTCTCATCTCTCTCTCTCTCATATTTTAATATTCTGTCTAGTCCATATATTCTCTCTTGTAAATTTGGGTCTTGGTTCTTTTGATTCTCTTTGAGAAAAGGAATGTCCTAGACCATCCTTCCCTTGGCTAGGTGGTGCCCCTCTTTAGTTCTCTTAGTGAGGATTGGAGGTTGGATGGGTGAGAGGCAACCCATTCATCATTTCAGCCCTCAATATCAAGTCGATCTCTCCTGCAAGTACCTTCTCTCTCACAAAGTGGTAGTGCACCTCAATGTGTTTTGTCCTAGCATGGAACACTGGATTCCTAGCTAGCTGTATGCTGCTCATGTTGTCACAATGAATGACAATTGGACCATCTCCTTGTACATACAAATCACTTAATAACTTTTGCAGCCATACCACCTCACATGCTACCATAGTAGCACCTCTATACTCAGCCTTCGTACTCGATAAAGCAACTGTAGGTTGCTTTTTGCTACTCCATGTAACTGCTACACTACCAAGGGAAAACATGAATCCACTTGTAGATCTTCTATCTAACATGCTACCAGCCCAATCTGCATCTGTGGATCCACAGACCTGTACGTCCTTACCTGCCTCATAAAAAAGTCCATAATGTAAAGTGGACTTCACATACCTCAATATACGTCTAACTGCATCCAAATGAGGCTTTCTAGGCATCTGCATAAACTGACTAACAAGGCCAATAGCATAACTCAAGTCTGGCCTTGTGATAGTCATGTAAATCAAACTCCCTACTATCCTCCTGAACATAATAGGGTCTTCTATCTCATCCCCAACATCAGCACTCAACTTCACATTTTTCTCCAGTGGTACTAAAAAAGGCTTACATGCTATCATACCATACTTGGATAACATATCCAAGCCATATTGCCTTTGGGATAGCCATATACCATCATCACATCTGATCACCTCAATACCAAGAAAGTATCTCAGCTTACCCAAATCTTTCATCTCAAACTTCTTCTTCAAGAAGTCCTTAACTTCAGTAATCCCATTGTCATTGTCACCTGTAATAATCAAGTCATCCATATAGATGACTATGATGACCAACCCTGCATCTCCCTTTCTCACATAAAGTGAGTGATCAGCATATACCTACTAACTGAACCATCTGCATTATGCTTGACTTTGTAAACCCACTTAGAGACAATAGCTTTCTTACCCTTAGGTAAGGGTACCAAATTCCAAGTCTTATTGACTTCTAATGCAGCCATCTCCTCATCAATCTGCATCCCAATGCGCAAGACCAACAGCATCCTCAAAACAAGTGGGCTCAACATCCTCAAGTAGTTTCACCATATAAGAATAATGGTGAGCTGCATAACCTTCAAAACCAAATTTTTTAACAGGGTATCTGACCCTACTAGATCTACATACCACCGGATCACTCAATGGATCCTTTACATTACTATGAGCTCTCTGCACAGCTGGTGTCCTGACAGAAGGAATACCAAGCTAATCAATCAAGCTCTCCGAACCACTAGAATCTCCATCCAATCCCAAATGATTGGTAGATGCAGCATTACCATCCATCACTTTCTTCTTTCCTTTGTCCTTCCCTGCAACACTTATAGATCCACCTGAAGATGTGAGCCTACTCCTTAGTCTCCCAGACCAAGGTCTCACTGTAGGTGTAGTACCAGATGACGTTTCTGGTCCACTAAGACTCTGTGATTCTTGTTTATCTTTCTGCACATAGCTGTCCTAATCATTATCATCATCCAAAACATCACCAGTAGGTGTAAACCAACTTTCCATCTCATCAAAGATAACATCCCTGCTCACTCTGAACTCACCTGTGAGACAGGGTTATAACAGCGATGCCCTTTCTGCTCTAAAGAGTATCCAATAAAAACACATTTTTTTGCCCTTGGATCAAGCTTCTTCCGTAGCTCATCTGGCACATGAACGTATGCAACATAGCCAAATACCTTCAAGTGCAATACATCAAGCTTCTTGCCAGTAAAGCATTCTTTAGGAGTCATCCCATGAACTGCAGCTGTGGGAGTTCTGTTCATAATGTAAACAATAGTATGGACAGCCTCAGACCAAAGATGCTTGGGCATATTCTTTTCAGCCATTAATGCCCGTGCAACTTCTGCAATATGCCTGTTTTTTCTTTCTGCAACACCATTTTGCAGTGGGGTATATCTACAAGTAAATTGCCTCTTTATCCCATGAGTCCTCAAGAAGCCATTGAACTCATTAGAGAGGTACTCTCCCCCTCCATCTAATCTCAAGCACTTTCATTTTAAGCTTGTTTCTCTTTCAATAGCAGCTGCCTTAAAAGTTTTGAAGTGCTCAAACACATCACTTTTTTCCTTCATGAAGTATCCATAACTTCCTTGAGCACTCATCAATAAATGTGACAAAGTATTTGCTGCCACCAAGAGATACATTCTGTGTAGGCCCCCAGACATTTGTATATACTACATCAAGTATGTTTCTCCTCACTTCTCTATCATGCGAGAAGGCAACCCTCTAACCAATCCTCTGAACTGCATTAATTTCAACCTTTGTACATTTGCATGTCCAATACGTTTATGCCATATTTCAATATCTGCAACTGCTCCTTTTCCTTTAGCATACATAGAAGCATCCATTGCAGGAATTCCAGCATCCAAAGTGAACATTCAGCCAACTCTACTTCCTTTTGCGACCAACCTGCACTTATCATTAAATTCTTCTACAAAACAACCTTTTGCATTGAATCGGACTTGCAACCCCTACTCTACCATTTGGCCAACAGATACTAGATTCTTTATAATTGATGGCACATGTAATACATGCGTCAGACTCTTTCTCTGGCCATCATACAAGGATAAGGGAACCTTTCCAATATGTGAAATTGGGTGGCATGAATCATCACCCGTCTACACATAACCTGGGTTTTATAAGTTCTGCTTCTCTCCAAACCATTCAACATGACTGGTCATATGATTAGATGCACCTAAATCGACATACCATACATCATCATGTGTCCCATTTCCTGTAACTGCATTCATCATATGCTGTATAACAAACAGACACTCATTTTTGTCTTCATTCTGTTGTGAAGACAATGCATAGTTTCCTTGCTGCAATTTTACCACTGCGAATATCATCCTTCTTTGCATAGCAATGGGCTACAATATGGCCTGTTTTGCCACAATAATAGCAAACAATAGCAGAATTTCCAGAACCTCTATTCTGCCATCCACCTCTTCCTCTAGAGCTCCCCCTGCCTCTAAAGTTTCCTCTGCCTCCAAAAACCTGTATTTCACCAAACTATTGATTGAACCTATTTTGCTGGTTATCGCTAGCACGTCCCATACCACGGCCTCTTGAAGAGGATCTACCACGTCCCCTTCCTAAACTCAAGTAAAATGCTTGGAAATGTTCACCATTTCTTTCAGATGAATCACCCTGCATATTGATCTCTTCAGTAATCATGAGAGAGATCAGCTCATCAAAATCTGGAAATGGCTTCCGTACATATACTAAAGTAACAAATGATTTTCGTGCCTTCTCATTGTTAAGGCCACTCAGAGTGGATGAAACCAAATCATCATCATCCGGCATTGCATCGATCGCGGCTAAAGCATCTGCAATGCTCCTCACCTTCAACACATACTCATTGATGACAGACATTTTCCCTTTCTTCAAGGCATTCAACTCTTGCTTGAGTTGAATCTTTAGTGCCTTTGTATTTACTGAAAACATACTCTCAAAAATTGTCCAAGCTGCATGTGAAGTTTCTACATTCCTGATATGTCCTAGCATAGTAATCTCAATTACTGCAGATAGCCAGTACATCACCTTTTTGTCTTTCGCATTCCACTCTTTCCATGCTTTTAACTCATCTGCAGTCGGAGGGATACCCAGCTCTGGCTCCTTTTCTTCACCTGAGACAAACTCATAAAGGCCCTTTCAAATGAGGAAGTTCGTCACACGGAACTTCCATGAAGGGTAGTTGTTCTTGTTGAGCTTCTCAAAAATGGGATTTTCACTATTCTCTGCCATTATCACAAACAAGGATATAACACAGCAAGCTAGTCTTCTGTAATCTTCCACAACATGTGCACAGTAATACACCAAGCAATCTTTTTCACTAATTGCTCAACAGTACATGTAATCTACAACCTGTCTACAGATAAACCTTATGTTTGCTTCCTGCAAATACCTCAAAAATTACAGATTCGCAATATGTAACCTGTGCATCCACTTTCGGTCAATACATTCGAAATCACAGTGTACCCTAAAATTGTTGTCCGCAACCTTGCGGCTCTAAAACGGGGCCTGAAATGGCCTCAGACGCCCAAAATAACTGCAGGTAGACCCCCAGGGGCTTATCTATAGAATATACAGTGGTTTCCTCGCACACCAAATCTCACAGCAATCTGAGATTTTTGCTCGACCCTCCTTCCGGTGCCTCCATAGGCACTATCCAAGAGAGAGAGTGGAAGAATGGGAGAGCTTCTTACCCGTTGCTTGCTTGCTCGAACCTTGCTTCTTCTCCTTCACTTCAGCCTTCGAAATCAGCCTCTCTCAATGGTGCAGCTCTGATACCATGCCAAGAATCGTGTGGTTGGGGGATTTGCTTTAGCTGCGGCGCCAAACACACTCTGTATATACAAGAGGAATCTCACTCAAGAACACAAGAAGAGAGATGGAGGCCAAAACGTTTTCCTGCTAGTTTCTTCTTTTTCTTCCACACATTATACAATGTACACAAAGTATAGATAAGATACAACATAGAGGAAAGTGGCCTACTAAGTCAAACAGTGCATAACCGACTACACTAATCGACTGATGCTATGTCTTTGCCAGATGTAGGTAGGTGTAACAAACTAAATATAATAAGTGATAAGTTAGTGGCCATGTGAGTATCATAATGACCACCAACGTGCTAAGTGTAGACGTGCGGACCCATCTAGCCAGGCGGTCCATCATCAATGTTTGCACGTGTTGAGCTTGCCATATCAACATATAGGGCATGGCAATGAGCTATGGTGGATGGAAGAAGAAGAATGAACTCATGATGATAGAGACAAAGACACTATTTGTTACACAAGTGAGTTAGATTCCAAGATTGAGTCTTGGACTCATAAACAAAATCTTGTGTATGACGACAAGACACTTAACTGAAAGTACAAAGCATCATGACATTGTATTTATTCTACATGAAAAGTGGTAGTCAAGTACAATGCTTTATAGTTGTTGGATGGGTAGCAGTCTTCCCTCTCTGTGCATATGGGATTACTGCAGCGTGCATGTCCTAAGCCCAGACTGCCTCATACAAAGACACTACATTAGGTGTGATTGCAAATATCTCAACACCCCTCCTCAATCACAACCAGAAAGTACAAAGTGTGTAGAGGCTTTAGTAAAAGTAACACCTGCAAAGTGTGGGCACACCTTAAACATGGTAAAACACCAGAGGCTGTCATAGAAAATGCTAAGTGTGGGTACCACAAACATGATGGTCATCCATGATGGTCATCCAGAGGCTGTAGCAGGGGCCTTATAAGGGCTATTGTACAAGGCTACATGAGGAAATTTACAGGCTTATGATAAAGACATTTGGGTTAGACATTACAAGGCTAAAGAAGTCAATAAAAAATTGGATCAAGGACCGGTAGGCCTTTGCAGTTTTCAGCATTACTTTTGACATAGATATTCAATTCATTCTAGGTCTTCTTGTTGGAGTAGTCCAGTTTGTCCTTTTTGATCATGTACTTGCTATTCACTTTGCTTGCTGCTTCAGAGTCTTCATGATTTTTTTGTTTCTTCTTCTTATTCTTTTTCTCTTTGATCTTTCCTTCATGGTCATCATTTTCATGGACTTTTCTTGCATTAGTCATCTGGTTCTTGTCTTTATGGTCCCCCTCAAGCAAAGGTACAATCTTTGAGGTAGCGGAAATGTCTTCAAACTTTTGCACTTCCATGTCTTCAAGGTCTTCAAATGGATACACTGATGGAATTTGGATATAGGTAGCTCCATGTCTTCTTGTAGGTAGAGTAACATCTTCTACATAGTACAAGTGAGTAATAAGAGTAGTTGTGTCACCCTTGATAGCATGTGTCCATATGAAAAACTTCATTTTGGTCACTGACTATTAGCTTCAAATCAGAGATAAATCAGTAGTGAGTTGATTCTTGAATGTGTTAAAGAGCAAAAATGCCAAGAAGCATTGAATTAGTATCAAGAGATACTATGGTTTAAAGATGATGATTCTTGAAGCTTGTTGTTGCTTTGCTTGATGAACCGGTTGCTTGAGTCCCCTCTTTGTTGGTGTGATGGACAAATCTTGTGGGTAAAACACTTGAATCCTTGCTTGAAACTTAGTTGGGAGCTCAGATTAGAGTGGAAAATTTTCAATGGAGTGAGAAGAGTGAGATGGAAGAGGAGCTTGAGCTTGATATTGGATGCTTGGTCTTCCAATCTTCAAAAATATCCAAAGATCTCTAAGAACTTCCCCTCCTTGATGTGTGGCACTGACTAAATCAGTGAATCTGGATGTCAATAGGGTGATCCAAGTAGTAAGAGTGGGAAAAAAGAAGTGATTTATGAGCTTGAAGCTCAAAGGCTATGGATTCCCTATTTAGGGTTTTGACAACGACTGTTAAACCAGCTCGTGTAGACGATCAGCGTAGCAATTCAAGCCAATACTTAGTGGGGAGAGATCTTATATTCGGAGCTTCAAATGCCCTATAGTCACAGATAAGATCACGGTCTGTGCGCGCAGAGACAGCAGTACGACATGATGATGGCACAGAATAGGTAGTGAGCTAAAATTCACGCAATGATGGCTTGAGTGATCAGAATTTTTTACTATGATGACTAGGGAGCTTTTCCAGGAGTAGAGGAATGTTTCTCCAAAAGGAATTGTGAGTTGAAATGGATTGTAGTGTGAGATCCAGGGGCTCAACTAGAGCTATGTGCTGTTTGGCTATGGCTGTCACAAGCTTGGCTGAAGATGAAGTTGAGAAAAGAAGTCATACACTGATCCTGAGCTAGATGTGAGCTGGGCAGAGATTGAGAGGAACCAAGAGAGGTTGGAGAAGTAGTGCCATGCCCGACTGGGCCATGTCAAAATGAGCGGGATTTAGGACATGGCAGTGAGCTATGGTGGATGGAAGAAGAAGAATGAACTCATGATGATAGAGACAAAGGCATTGTTTGTTACACAAGTGAATTAGGTTCCAAGATTGAGACTTGGACTCATAAACACAATCTTGTGTATGACTGACAATGACAAGACACTTAACTAAAAGTACAAATCATAATGACATTGTATTCATTCTACATGAAAAGTGGTAGTCAAGTACAATGCTTTATAGTTGTTGGATGGGTAGCAATCTTCCCTCTCTGTGCATATGGGATTACTGCAGCCTGCATATCCTAAGCCTAGATTGCCTCATACAAAGAGGCTACATTAGGTGTGATTGCAAATATCTCAATAAGAAAGAGAGAGTGTGCAGTTATATAGAAGAGGGTTTCACTTTCTATCTTATTCATTGAGTTCTCACATCTCTTGTGCAGGAAAGATGGCTAGGTCTAAGGTAGTTGCAAATAATCTTTCACTCAGAGCCCCATATCATGTTCAGCCCCTTGGAGCATCTACTAGCTCAGATGTACCCCCTTCTCAATCTAATCCACCTTCCTCAAGCCGTTCTCACAAGGGTCCTCCTCAGCGTCCCCACAAGAAACGCAAGTGGCAGCCAGGTACAGTGGCCTTGAGAGAAGTTAGGAGGTATTAATGCTCTTTTGATCTCATCATTCTGAAGGCGAGCTTCTCAAGAATTATTCGCGAGATTGTGCAAGACCTCTACCACACAAAAAGCAGGAGGTGGTTTTTGGCACAAGGTCAGGATAGACCTGATCGCTTCACAAAAGAATGTCTTCATGCTCTATAGTGTGCTGTAGAGGCCTTTTTAGTTGACTTGATGACTGATGCTCAACGTTGTGCAATACATGCGAAGCACATCACTGTAACTCCCAAGGACTTCCAACTTGTAAGAAATCTTCAAGCAATGAAGGATGCATTCGTTCTAATGGAATGAACACAGTTTGTAATGTTATCTTTTTTGGCATAGTGTTATCCTCGTGCATTGGGACATATGACTATATCCCAGTGCAAAACTATTGTATGCATCCTTAAAATATGAATTAAAATTTTACACTTGTCCTTCACTCTCAACTTTGACTGTGCATCTTTGCTGTATTTTCAATTCTTACTTACAATTTTTGTTAGCACTATCAATTTCAATAGGAATAACATGCAAAAATTTGTCATTTCTTATTGCAAACTTTACTCCTGATGCCTCTGTATAGTCTATGTAGCGTGAAGTTTTTAAGGGTCAGTAGTCACGATGTTGATTTCTCAATTATCAATTCATCAATAATTTTAGTGTGGGATAATTTTTAAAATACTAAACCGTATCGAAATGCGACCAAACTTCACATGCACACTCATTAGGTGGTCAAGAGCCCAATTTTTTTTTTGAAAAAAATGCCTGCAGACCCCTGGTCCAAATTTTGGCGTCTGGAGCTACTGTCGTGCAGGAAAGTAGCTCCAGATGCCAGACTTTGGACCAGGGGTTTGCAGGCACGAAAGTGGCTCCAGACGCCAAACCTTCAGAACAAGGGTCTACAGTCATTGTTTTTCAAAAAAAAAAAGGGCTCTTGGCCACCTAACGAGTGCACATGTGAAGTTTCGTTGCATTTCGATAAAAGGTTATGGATTTTGGATCACAAGATGAACAGTGCATATGAAGCTGCATTAACCCGATTTTGGGGCTTAAATGGGTTAAATGTTCATTCTTCTTCTCATTTTCACATCTTGCTTTCTTTGATTCCTCCATTTTCACATCCCCAACCTCTATCTCTTCCATGTCTTACCCTCCTTGAGCTTGCATGGCACGCACCAAGCAAGCATATCGCCGTTTTGGCCCCAGGAGGAAGACATCATGCCAAGGCCCGCCACCTAGAGCACAAGGTGGAGCCTCCTCTAGTGTAGCAATAGATGCTCCCCATAGAGCACAAGGACCACCACAAAAGAAGAGGAGATGGAAACCGGGCACTGTCGCCCTTTCGAGAGATAAGGAGAATCCAACGTGGATACGATCTTCTCATCCCGAAAAGTTCTTTTCATAAGGTTGTTCAAGAAGTCATACAAGACTTGGAGCTGAAAGGGATGGGAAGATTTTGGACACGAGTGTGGGCTGGCCCACCGGCAAGAAGGTGGACTACTGCAACTATGGAGGCCCTACAAACAACTGCAGAGGGGTTTCTCATCGACTTGTTTGATGATACACAGCTTGCGGCCATCCATGCAAAGCATGTCACAATCACAGATAAAGACATGAACTTTATCATTCGGCTTCGATACAGCAAGGGGACTTCACCACAGTTTACTAGATTAATGATGTAAGGTTTGTAATGAGTGTTATAGCGCCATAATAGCTTGGAAGGCCAAAAAATTTTGTATACTCTATCACATTGGAATATTTATTTATATATACATAATATCTCATGCGATGTGTACTGAATTCAAATAATTGAGTAAAGTGTTTTTGTTTTGTTTCTTGAAACACATGACTCTTAATTTTTGTTTAACATACGAATACATCGAAAGTAGTAATATGTATGGATATAAGTTACATTATTGCTTATGCACAATCACAAGTGCAGTACTATGCATTGAATTATGTTAATGTATGCGAATGTGTCATTCACGTACCACACATTATCATCACACTTACACAATCGCCAGTGCAGTACTATGCATTGAATTATGTTAACGTATGCGAATGCGTCATTCACGTACCACACATTATCGTCACATTTATACGAACCACACATTTATTTAATAAATATTTATTCGTAGGGACAAAGTAAAGTATCTTATATTCATCAAGAAAAATACATGTGATGGTTATTAGTGATGGTAGATACAAAAAGCCGATAGCCAACAAGAACTCTCAATTGTTCCTTGGCTTTTTCATCGTGGAGAGGAGGGCCTAGCTTCTGATGAAAATATAAGTTCCTTCTTTGCTTCAAAAATGATATGCTCCCCCTTCAGCTCTTTCTCTAGGAGAAGCGGATCTGACACTTTAGCGAGGTCACCTAATGTAGCAAGCACACACATTGCTCCACCACGCGTTTGGTCAAACAAGTACAAAAGCTTTGACCGCTTGATTAGCACCACCTTCTCCAAGCTAGATGTCACAAGTATCACTTGAAAAGGTCCAAACTTGGTCAAAGCTCAAATTTTCATGATTATTTATTGCCCTCTTGGTGAGCACTTCTTATGGAAGACCACCAAATCTGCAACAAGGTTACCAATATACTCCTTCAGAGCAGAATCCTTCCATCGATTCGCATGTCAAGCTTCTCCTTGCCTTGATGCAAACTTGTCTATATATGTATGTCCTGAATGAAAAATTCAAATCAAACAATATATTTAGAGACTAACCTAGAGTTATCAGAAAGCAATGAAACTTGACGGTAGGGTGTGTCGGGTCCCCCGGAGTCCACCGGTGAAATCTTGGCCAAAAATGATGCTTGCAGCTGCCCTGTCCAAAGTCTGGCATCTTGGGCCACTTTCTGGCCCCCATCCAAAGTCTGGCATCTTGGGCCGCTTTCTGGCCGAAGCTTGGCATATTGGGCCACTTTCTGGCCAGAAAGTGGCCCAAGATGCCAGACTTCAGACAGGGCAGTTGCAGGCATCATTTTTGGCCAAGATTTCACCGGTGGACTCCCGGGGACCTAATGCACCCTTCCGTCAAGTTTCATTGCATAAAAATATATGGTAGTTATAAATCTCACCTTCTCCAGATCATCTTGTATCTTCATTTTCTCGTGTTTCAGGGAGGCATCTCTTTGGGCAGAGGGATCTACAAACTCCTTAGTAGGAAGTTGGGGTCTTGATCTGAACAAATCATGCTGTAGTGCTTCAAATTCACCATCTGGCACAAGGTAATATTCTTTAACTGAGGTAATATGCTCATGTGCTGCTATGATGACACTCATAGTATCTAAGCTTGTGCCATCATATCTTCTAATCTCTTCCATCATCGAATGCACATACATGTAATCATAATCGATCAATTCTTCCATTGAATCCCTGACTAGGATAGAAAACAACTCTTCTTCCTTCATTTCCAAGTATTGCACTACATCTGATAGAAGCAAGTATTGTACACCATCTACTTCAATAGGTGTCAAGGATTTGTCGACTTGTGGCTATTCTGAATAAGATGGCACCATGAGAGCCAACCCTTGCTCTTCCACCACCCAATGTTCATCTTCAACATTTATGAGCTCTTCAATCAGGTCTTCTCCCGTGTATGTGATAGAAACAACCTATGGAGTTGTATCTTCGTCACTCTCCTCCTCTAGGTGTGTATCCAATGCAAGGAGGTAAATTGCCAATGCCACAATCACACTCCACGAGATCCAAAGTTGATGTACATAGTGCACTTTCCATGGGAATAGTGCATACTCTGTGCGAAGGATCCATATGGGCCAAACACCTATTCACCACTTTTTAGTGATTCTTCCCTTCCTAAAATACCATGAGTTGTTCCAGAGGCACCCAAGTCATGTCGAATCCCTCGATGGAGTATGTGCATGTAGCAATGATGCTCACAAAGTCTTCCAAAACCTAAAGGGGGGGATCCAACAATGAGAGCATGCTTTCAAGGTTGAAGTTCTTAGAGAAAACCTGGAACATCTCGTTATCTTGGTTGGCAAAGATAGTATCGTGGATCACTCATCAAAGTGTGCGCGAGCATCCATCGTAGTAGGTAGGAGGGATGTAGTGGATATAAAGAGATGAAGAGAGAAAGTGTGAAATGAAATAATGAAACAAGAACTAAACTAGTTCTACCTTAAAAACCTTAAGTTTTAAACCATTAAGGGTTATTCGCATACGATATCTAGTTATCGCTTTACATACATCTTTGTAAAGTTTACATGCATATGTAAATGTGTTGATGTGGAAAGTATATAACAAGTGTATGATTTTGCATAAATACCATAATTTTTAAATATTGCAAGTTTGTAAGTGACAATATTCTATTGGCAAAAAAAATCCAAAAATTTCTAGGTGTTGGATATTACAACTTGTGGTGTTGGGATTTTTAGGGAGACTCTACAATTTCTAAAATATGCAGAGCCACACACTTTCCACTCATAACAGTATCCTCAGCTCGGCTTTGAATTTTCCTACCATCTAGTTTAAAATAGAAGCTAATAGGTGAATTCTGCATTAACATTGTAATTTCCTGGTGCATTATACTCAAGGGCCAATCATCCTCCATTTGCAACACTTGGGGCTCGCGGCCCTAAAAAATGACAATAACATCCACAGTTGCACTTTCACGCATGTCTTGATCAAGGCACAACCATTTACCCTTGAGCATCCTCCATCTACAATACTTAAACACTAGTCATAAAATCTGTCGTGTGACAAACTACCTGTAATTGGAAAGGAAAGTTAGCCGATTCATCCCAAAGCAAGATAATAGTCAACTAAGAGAGAAAATTTTTACTTGAAAGTCATGTCCCTTGTTGTGACTTGACAATCCACTGTGTCAAGACTATGAGTCATTTTTTATGTCCAAGTTTTGCCTAAAATCCTTGTTACATAATCCTCTGATGCATTTTTTATGACGTATGTGCTTTTGGTACGTCTCAAACCCACACATTCCTTGAACATGTGTGCAAAAATTGCAATCGGTATGAACCAGCTTAGATGTACATTCTTTGAGCTAGTGCTTGGCTTCATAGAATTCAATATGTCTGCTGAAATTTTTGTGCTACACATGTGCAAAATATCACTACTACACAATGGCCATTCTATGCTATTGAGATTCGATATGTGCATAGAATCAAGGGTTCCATATTCTCAACTCCCCTTGGGCAATATTAACTGGGAGTCATAGAAAAAACAAGGACCTCTGCGAGCTGCTTAGCTATACGCCCCTCAAAGAGCAATCTACCAATTTCAATGTGGTAACACTTAAAAGAACATGTGAAACTCTCAACATTTTTCCACTCATAGCAATCCGAATGGTATACTTCTATAAATACGAGACAAGTTGTTACATAGGTATCATGAAATTTCTCATTCTCAATCAGTTGCAAATACTTACTCTTTGCAATGTTTCGTTGAAAGGGAACAGTGGGCGCAATATGTATTTGTTTTTTCATGAATACATGTTGTACAAACGCCTCTATTACAAGGTGAGAATCAACATTCCTTTGTCTAAGAGCTAAAATTTTACCCTTCCAGTGCTTTGATACATCTACAATTGCAGATACTTTCACCCTAAAAGCTCCCTTCATACTTGGACACATATGTACCCAAGACGAGAAATGATACGTATCAGTGATTCAATTCCCTTCTTCATCTTTTCTGTTATGTACTTCTATCAAGAGAATGCTTGTTCTTCTTTCAGGTATAATAACCTACGCATTAGATGTAAAGAAGTATGCATTAACCCCTAAATAATAAGCATTTTAAGTCTGTCCAGTAATCACCAATATGCCATACAAATCAACATGGCATTAGGAGATGTTTACACTTTTGTAAAGAGACATAAACATCGATATCGAAATGCATGTGGATATATACATCAACACAAAGACTTATAGATTCAATTTCAAGGCATCACTTTAATCATACCATTTACATGAAATATAATGAAAAGAATAGCACAAGAATACTCAGAGAATTTTGCCAAAATAAATTTTATTATAATGAAGAGGAGTCTAATTTGACTAAATACATTGTATGAAATGTGGGTATTATAGAGTATGTTACAAGGATAGCAACCACATGGCATGCAAATCTTAATAGGCACATTGGATTGACACCTGAGATATTCTAAGACTCAACACATTGTGTGTTATATGGATGATATGATACAAGAGTTTCATGGATCATTGCCAATTGGCATGGAGATCCAAATAGACACAAAGGACCAATAAAGCAGATGA
Source organism: Lygodium microphyllum (assembly GCF_053477565.2). Lineage (NCBI taxonomy): Eukaryota > Viridiplantae > Streptophyta > Polypodiopsida > Schizaeales > Lygodiaceae > Lygodium > Lygodium microphyllum. Next base: position 57,752,485 of record NC_141138.1, read on the forward strand.
TTTTTGAACCATCGACTTCCAGTAGATCCATATCATCCAGCACAAAGGAATCACTCACCACATCAAAATAGTTGATCGAGAATTATATGCTTCACCTAAACCTTGTACAATACCTGCATGTACAAAAAAACACCTGCATGAATTCCTTTTAACAAAAATACTTGCATGAATCCCTTTTAGCAAAAAATATCTAGATAACTGCATGAATAGAAGCAATACAAAACAGGGCCAATTTACCAATAAGCTAATTTGCTGAAGATAAGATTGAATCATTGCTAATCAAAACCCATTGCAAATGATGGACATAAGAAAACATCAATCCCATCAAACATAAAAGTCACTAATTAAATGAATAAATTTTGGCACCACAAAATATGGTAGATTTTTCTATAAATTGAGCTACAGAATCTCTGCTCTACCTTGTGTTATGTGCTGCAATAACAATTGATCCTTAAATTAGAACTAGCATCAAACCCTATTGTAAAGATACTAGAAAAGGGAAAGAGTAGAGAGGAAGAAAGAGAGAGTGTGTGAGTATGCGGGGAGAGAGAAAGAAATTAGCACCTATCCAATCTTTCCCAAATTGATCTCTGCAAAAGACAATAGCAAGAGATAGTATTTACATGAAGGTATACTAAAAAAACACTAGAAAAGAGGAAACACATAGAGAGAAAGAGAGAGGGAGAGAGAGATGAGCACTTATGCAATCTCACCCAAAATGATCTCTACAATAAAACAACAACAAGGTTTAGAACTAACATTCTGTTGTATTGAAAAGATATCAGCAAAAAAGAAAACCAAACAAAGAGAGAGATTAACACCTTTGCCTCTTGCTCCAAATAAACTCTGCAAGAAAACAACAATTAGAATCAACATCAAATTCTATTGAAAACACGACATAAAAGAGAAACAACACATAGAGAGAGGGGGGAAAGAAAGGAGAGAGAGAGAGAGAGAGAGAGAAAGAGAAAGAGAGATGAGCACCTCTGTCTCCTCCCCCAAACAACCTCTGCAAAACAACAATAACAGTAAGAAACGACATCAAACCCTATTGAAAAAATTAGCCAACAAGAGAAAGTGCAAAGAGAGATGGGCACCCGTGTTTTGCCCAAAATCTGGAGCTGCATGGAGAAGAAAGTGCAGAGGTAAGCAGAACACTCAAAACCCTAACTACTCTCAGCAAGGAGCTTCAATGGAGACGAAAATTCACGAGTATAGAGGAGAGAGGGAAAGTGGTCTGTTGCTCAACTTTTGGGTCAAACTCATTTTGTGAGAGGGGAAAAAAACGAAATTGAAAATTCTCCACAAAAAGGGGGAAAATACGAGGTGAGAGAAACTCAAATTTTGTGTACTATTCATTCTCCCTTTTTTTAATTCCCCACTACCCCTTTTTTTAATAGAAAACCCAAGATTTGGAGAGAGAAGATTCAGCCTCCATGGATGTCAACATCCAGCCTTCCTATTGGACAATCCAAAAGGTCCACATCTTAAACTATATTATTTTTAAGGGCCTATTTGTGAGTTCATTTTTTTCCTAAATAGCAACAGAAAAGTAAAGTGCCAAGGTTGGAGAATATCTTGATTCAAGGAACCAATTAGAAGTGGTTGATAAAGTCGAGTGGGTAAGAGAAGCCCAAGCGCACCTAAAAGATGCGGAACTCATTATCAAATATGAGATCGATGAGCTCTCTAGTGTGAGCACATCGATCTTTCCTACTCAGTTCAAATCAAGAGACAGATTCGCACCCCATGTAGCACTGCATAAATAGAGCCTAGACACCACAAGTAAGCAAAATATCCAAGATCATTGGCACAAGCATATAGAGCCTAATGAAGAGTGGGTAGTTGGCAACTTGCCCATGACATTGATATCAACCAACGTGACCCTACCTCTGGGAGAGTCACTTAGCAGAACCGATGCTATGGAAAGGGTTGAAGCTGTGGGTAGAATGACATGAAAAGCTTGGAGTGACCAACTTGCTTGACCAGATGTAGTAATGCACATACCAAGCTTAACCTTGAACTCAGTGCCTAAGTATTTGCAGGTAAATGCCTTTTGGGAAGCCAAAAAAATACATGCAGTCTTACCTATCAATGCATTATGAGATACTACAATAAAGGGAATTGTAGATATGGGATCTAGAGTTAGTGTGCTCAGTCATGCAAGCAGTCCTGTAGGCTTGGTCTAACCCACATGTGGAGAATGCAAGGTTTAACATCATGCTAGCTAATGGAATGAAAGCTAGGCCATTTGGGTATTGAAAAACTAGCCCTTCAAGATAGCAAGAGTCCAATTCTCAGCAAACTTCACAGTCATGAAGGGAGTGACCCCGCCATTAGTACCGCTTTGCATGATGAAGTCCATCTAACAAACTCAAACTCTAGGGGTCCCTTGAATACTTGACAAAAGGGCTAGTAGGTAACCTACCTACCAATCTCAAGCCCCTCAAGGATCTCATGGACAAGCCAAAGTGGTAATGGACCCAAGTGCACAACTTGAATTGGATGTATAATTGGGCATTGATCACGGATGAGAAGAGGATTTAGAATAGAAACCTAAGAGACGATGACCAATGTCAGAAGATAATGATTTAGATTATGAGTATGAAGACTACTGCTTTATAAATGAGGAAAGTGAGGAAGAGGTTGAGACAATAGAGTATGACACAAACGGCTAAGTGATTGAACAGATATGAGTAGACTCCAAGCCATGGAAATACAATGTCCTTAGGATTGATAGATGAGTCTTTTTAGAATAGAATGAGACAACCATACTTGGTTAGACCACCTAGGGGTGATACACTACAAGCAAGTTGGATTAGTTCAACCAAGTACCACACTACTCCTTAGAAAAGAATCATCCTTAGAGTTGCAACCACTAAGCGAAACTCCTTCTAGCAAAGGCTATGAGCTTGACCCTAAGAGTGAGAAGTGAGCTCTGAGAGCGACCCAAAAATGTCCCAATCACCTAAGGCCAAATGCACCAGGGAACCTTCCAATCCACCTAAGGTGCAAGTAGTTGAAGGAGGACAAGAGAAAGCAGCCAATGGGATTGGAAGCTGAAGAACAACCAAAGTCCCAAGACCTACCTCAGCGCTTCTCATGAAGTTCAAAAAGGGTGACATGGTAGTAATCTTGTGAGGAGCTAATAGTCAAGGACAAGAAAATGAACCTATCAAAGGGCTTGCTAAGGTTAAGAAAGCCAACTTGGTAGGGGAAGGGGAAAATCCTTAACTCATGTTCATGGTGATGAGCTGATTGACCAAGAGGAGGCTGATCTTATTGCTCTCCTATGAGAGTACATAGACGTATTTGCTTTTAGATAAACTCAAAGGAGTTGATCCAAGGATCATAACCCATAATATCTTGATGACTCGTGATGCAACACTCATTAAGCAACAGCCATACTTGATGAATCCAAAGCATGCATATACCCTCAAGAAAGAAATAGATAAGTTATTGAAGGCTGGATTCATCCACAAAATTGAGCACATAGATTGGGTATCACCCATAGTGATTGTCCTGAAGAATAATGGAAAGATTCGAGTGTGCATAAACTATAAAAAGATCAATTTTACAACGAAGAGAGATAACTATCCATGAAATTTTGTCATTCTCTTTGGCTATGCCCTTTGTCTTCTTTTTTGACCATCAAGCCTTTATTTACATAGTGAATAAACCTTGCACTATAGGACACATAGCTAGCGTGGTTGTACGCAAGGGTAACTAGCATCACATAGTAGACCATATGTCCCGTATACTCATAGGAGAAGCCGTTGGATGGGGCATCATAGATGACTTTCCTGATGCACATATGTTTAGCATATCTAGTGAGAGAGAACTTTATAGGGCTGATCTAATGCCGTATTGGGCAAATGACATAGTCCAAGTCCTAGAGCATTGATTTCTTGAGAGACCTACAGAGAAGGCTAGGCTAAAGTGCATTATCCTTAAGATTTAGTCCTATTAATTAATTGCTGACCAACTCTATAGACTAGAACAAGACGGGTTATTGCAAAGATGCGTGTGTGAGCAAGAAATGCATGAGGTGCTTGCTAAAGTGCATGGTGAAATTGCAAAAGGACACTTTAGCAAAGACATTACAGCACACAAGGTGTTGCAATCTCAGCTATGATGGCTCACCCTATTTTGCGATGCTGATAAGTTTGTGAAGCATTGTGACAAATATCAAAGAAACCCATATGTGAGGATAAGATAGAGTTGACCCTAGTAATATCATGACAACCCTTTGAAAAATGGGAGATCGACTTTATTTGGCCAATCAGCCCCGCATTTCAGTACTCATAGGCCAAGTACATCATTATAGAAACACATTATCTCATGAAATGGGCCGAAGGCTCATGCCACCAAGAAGAATGATGCTAGGACCACGGCTAAGCTCCTTTGGGAGCAGGTGATCTCATGATTTGGTTGCCCCATCGAGCTAGCTAGTGACCAAGACACACACTTCATTAATAAAGTAATTGCCCATTTTCTATCCACATTATTGATCATCCATAGAAAATCATCACCATACTATCCTCAAGCTAACGGTCAAGCAGAATCCATGAATAAGATCCTAGTGATGAACATCATGACTAAGGTAGCCTTTGCCTCATGTAGTGACTAGGACAATAAAATCATGGCAACGTAGGAAAAACACCATTCAAGCTTACCTATGGGACACTGAAGCAATCCTACAACTGGAGTTTTCATTACAAGCAATCCTACAAGAGATGTAGTGACTAGGATGGCAAGGAGGCATGGACAGAATGCTTGGCAAAGTTAGAATGCCTTTTTGAGACTCACCGACTCCTAGCTATCCATGTGCTAATTTGCGAAAAGGCAAGATGCAAGACCTGGCTTGACAAACATGTCAAACAATGTGATTTTGAGCACAACAACCTAGTGCTACTATACAACTCTCTCTCTCTGTCTCTCTATCTCTCTCTCTCGCTCTCTACTATAAGGGGCCATAAGCAAAAGAAAAAGTTTAGAGGACTGGGTCCTTTCAGGGTTGGCAAAATTAGTTGAACTGGAATGTAGAGATCGAGACCTTAGAAGGAGAGGGTGTAGGCTTCTTCAATGGAAGTCACCTCAAGAAGTACTATCCCGTAATGCATCCATACATGAGCCTCCGATGCTAGAACTCCCTGTCAATGTGAGCATTGCCACTATCATCGAGATTGAGGATGAGAATGAGGAAACAATAGAACCTGCCTACCTACACATATTAGTGACTACCTAGAAGACATATAACTTTGATGAGATTATTGACGAGGGAGCTAACTATAATATCCTTATGCATGACAATTAGACCCTCATTGGTCAGCCCCAACTGCAGCCTACTAACACCAAACTCAACCCATTTGGGGGACAGTCCTACCCACTGCTAGGGAAATGCAAAATAACAATCTCTATCAAGTCTAAAAGCATATCTATGATCTTCTATGTGATGTCTAACACCAACACTACAAGATATAGGCCTTATCTGACATTAAAAGCGACAAAAATATAAATAACAAAAGTTACCCCCGTCGTCGCAAAAAGCGTCGTTATTGGCGACGCCATAAAATAGTTTCTACACTGTGTACAATGCTCGTGTAAACAAAAACAAAGTGTACTTAAATCATAACACTGATACATGAAATAAATACATGATCGCATAATGAAAGCGACTGGTACAATCATGACAAGATATCACTACTACATAGAAAATGTCTACACAGATCAGGCGACCAAAAAAGAAGGGTATGTGAGCTCCAGGGATCCAAGGGTGAGCTACATATCCTCACCATCCAAAAGCTCATCCCGCTGCAAAGGAGCATCGAACGAACTCTGCAAAAAAAGAAACAACTACACATCAGTCCACCATACAATAATGCATTCTAATTAAATATGGTAAGTACGGATAGGAAAGATGAGTGACTTACAGGGCCGCCGTGTCTATACAATCAGTCGATCAATGCAGTGAGATTGTGCCTCTCTGCATATTGAGTCTCAAGGCTAGTCGGATTGCGATTTGAAATGGAGTACTGCAAAGAAAACAAAATACTAACTGTTAGAAACAGGATTGTCAGTACAAATGATATTGCAAAAAAATAAGCAAGCAAAACAAAAGAAAAACTTACAAAGTCCTCCAGATATGTCCTGTGGCCGCCACTCCCAAGATGATGGACCAGTCCGGCCTCTAGTTGTGCCCTTGCTACCCTGCACTGCTGACTCCAACGTCCTGGAGAATCTGTAGCCTCCTCCCTCAGTTAGCGCCAGTCGTCCGCGTCTAGCCACTTGGGCTTTGCAGCCCCACTCTTGAGTGCCTTGCGTGCGTCCGATCGTCTGTGTGACATATATGCACGCATGGAGTCCATCATCCAGTCTGTAGAAAATCTATCTACTGTGGCTGGAACCGGAAACTCCTCATACAAGGATGCTACTATGTAGTCCTTTCTCCCCTCCGGTATGTTTTTCCAATGATCTAAGACATTGTGCCGAAAAACTTGTTGGCACAACTCTCTCATGCGAGCCATCACCCTCCTCCCCTCATCATTCATGATGATGGCTCCTGACCTATCATCGACAAGATAGGCATATCCATCTGGGGTATGCCTAAGATGGGTCCTCTCCCACCTGTGTCCACGCTCCTGGGCATATCTAGGAGACCCCTGTACATCCAGTGTACAGACCGGGGTAGTATCTATCGGTGTAGCATCCATAGGGATGCCACCTGCACAGACGGCTGAGAAAAAGACAGAGTAACTGGAGTAGACGTTCCCAGAGGTGTGACAAATCCTAGAGGTTACGCAACTCCAGCAGAACGACGAGACGAAGACACCGTGTCCGTGCCTCCACAGTAACCACCTAAGCCACGCTCCCTGGAACCTCCATGAGAGAGAGGAGTCGCACCTGTATCCCGTGCCGATCGTGGGCTCATTGCCTTCGTATCTCTACATCATCCCCCTGACCTTGAAGCACTCCCTCCCTCTGGCCCAAGTTTGGAGCGTTAACCTCATCTGCTCGAAGTTGAAGCATCTGATCGCGTAGAAGTAGATCTAATAGAGTGGCTTGAGGATGTCCGAGACAGCTCCTAGTCCACCATGTCTCTGAATCTTGCCATCTGATTTGGAGACATGCACGTGAAGATATGTTGTAACTCCTCATTGCTCATCCCTCGACTCATCCTGAAAAGGTCACCTGCACAGATAAAAAATGATGTTAGCATAATCAATTTAAATCATACAAAGCACGGTAATATAAATCCTAAAAAAATGATCTCACTTAAAATGCATATCTTATGTACCCTTATAAGCGATTAGTCAACGAATTGAGTAAGTGGATGCTCCAAGTATGAAGTATCCTATGGTCCCATGTCAATCTCCTGACACAACTCTGGATACACTGGAAGGTCGATAGACATGTCACAACAAAAGGATGAGTCCACCTCGTTCTCAAAGAATTCTTGGACTCATGTATTTCCATCATTGTTAGCCAATGCTGGCTCCTCTAAATGCTCCAAGCTTTCGGTGGCCTCCACCCCTTGCAATATCAACCCCTCTATTTGCATATTTTCCTCATCTATGCTCGAAACATCACTTTGATCATATACTCTCGCACTTCGGAGAGCTGAAGGTATAACATACCACCATCGAGGTTGTCGGGGGTTTGGATAGAAGATTACCTATTCACAAACACATATAAGAGAGATCAAACTATTGTGACATGTACCATGTCATAATACAATTAACAAACAAATGAGTTCATGCACCTGTTCACAATAGGCCGGAAACACAAAGGTGTCACGCCAATCTGTCCATTTTTTTTCGGAATCTATTTCGAGAAATCCAGATGGACCTCGTCGAACTATTGCTCCAGCTCCTTCAAGTACCACTTTGAACCACTGCACATCAAATAGTATCATGGAAAAGCTACAAACATATCCTTATCCCCTCTAAAATATTTTTTAAAGCATGCTGGCAGCCAACCAAAACAGGATTGAAACATTTGGAGCAACTTGCCAGAAATTTCTTTTGGAGTGAACACCATATTGGGGAATATGGGAATTTTCCATAAGTTTGGGACACGTGGTCAAATCTTTGGATTTGTCATAACTTGAATACTATAACTCCAAATCAAGTGCTCTATAGCTCAATAGATTCCATTTTTCAAGTGTTTTCCAATGATAGGTCACATCATATGGTTTTGAGAAACTTATGGGAATGTTATCCGGGTGCCACCTTTTTAGTATTCAAAAAATGGAAATTTGGAGATTCCCAAACTCACTAATATTGTGCTAGTGGGGATGGGAATAAATTTAAGATCCCGAAAGTCTCATGGGTTGTTTGTACAAAACCCAAAAATTTTGGGGGACTAAGCCTTCCAAACTTGCAAACATTGGGGCTAGTAAACTTGCAGCAAAATGGGTTGTCAAGAGTATTGATAGGGAGGAAGAAGATTGGACTACCCTCTTACACTCCTCTATGAGTCAATTCCAAGTAACTAGCTGTCCAAGGTGGAAAAACTTAGATTTTCTCATCGTTATCGTAGGCCCAGTAGAGATCAAGACAGCAGGGTGCTCATCATTGATAAAGGGGATCTGGCAAGCCTGGCTTATATATAAAAAATTGTTAGTCCCATCTTCACATTCCAACTTCACCTTACCTTCGGTTGCACTAGACTCTATATGGTTTAGTTTTTTTCACCAATCTATTTCAAAGAGCGATCTAAATAAAGCCTACAAAATATATCGGAAGGGGATTAGAACTTGGGGGGATATATGGGATCCCAATATAAAAGATTGGCTAAGCAATGTACAACTCATGACTAAATTTGGCCTACTTCCTACTGAAGTCAACATGGTAACCCTCAAAATGCAACTATGGGATCCACACATCTCAGTAGCCATCAATCTAAAATAGCCTTTCAATCCTAGAGGAGTACATCTAATCAGAGACAAGCCTCTTCAACCCTTAGAAATTGCAATTATACCAACTTCTTAGGTTTTGAAAGTTTTGACCACCCTTAGAAATCAGAAGTGGTTGTTGTGACACTTCCTAGTTTATTTAGATGCTAGGAACAGACTACGGATGTGCGTACACTTACCAAGGATTTCTTAATATAAGTCTGACTATTCCAAAGTAAAGGCTTGTTTTATTCTGAAAAGCACACTCTACTGACATGTAGTCTTCAGTGCGTACGAGCCTCTCCCGCGATACGTACTGTTTCGTTTTTTTGGTTTATTTTATGAAAGAGTTTTAGGGAAAGCAAGTCTACAAGAGGCCCGGGCACTTGGACCTTAATGTTCTTTCCTCAAGTCTCAAATCTCTGTCATCGTCTCAGAGGAAAAAAGCCTCTCTCTCTCTCTCTCTCTCTCTCTCTCTCTCTCTCTCTCTCTCTCTCTCTGTGTGTCACCATGTTCAGGTTTCGGGCGGATTGCTTGCAGCATTCCTAGAGATTACAATCGGTGTTTGTAGATGATCAATGGGCATTGTACTCATGCTATGATCGCGAATGGACGAATCTAAGATGTTGCCATGAAGAGAACCTCTATGGCTGTAACCTAGCCAGTGGCATCCCGCGGGAGGAGAGGATATGCCCCCTTTGCAGATCAGAGGTGGAGAGTGAGGAGCATTTTGTTCTTAGATGCCCGGCATACTCAGAGTTGAGATCTAGATACACATTGAGCAGCTCACTTCAGGGATGTATGACTGATATGGATCAGAGATCATTTGGCCGTTTTCTGGGAGAGGAATGGCACATCAGAGAGTAGAGCACACAGCGGGTCTCAGTCAGAGAGGGGCCCACCCAGACGACTATTACACAGTTCTTTCAGACAGACAGAGTGAGAGCTACTGTACCAGCCTCCAGCCAGACCTCCGGGCTCACACTACAGCAGGCTGAGGACCAGCGTACTCGACGCCGCACGAGGATCCTCGAGTTTCGTACCCCATAGCCACACCGACAGGAGATCCGGAGGATTCTTGATCTACATCGACAGCAGATTGAGATCCGACGACACTCGACACATTGGATCTCAGATCTCCAGTTTGCTCTTTCTCCACCGCCAATGTACCACATCCTGCATCCAGGAGGGATCACCTGCTATTAGCGACTTCGACAACTGCTACTAGGATAGTATATCTCCCTGCATCTGTTACATATACACATCGCACCACTTTATCACAGCCGACAGTTGTTCCCCTATCACAGCCGACATTTGTTCCCCTTTTGTAGCCATTATTTGGAGTACCAGAGCTACATACGCACATACACATACACGACACTTATCACACTCACAGCACCGTATTTTCAGTTTCCAGTTTTTAGCTTTTCATTCAGCACTTTTATTTTGGATAGCTGGACCTCATCAGTTGTATCACAGTTTGTCTCATAGGCCAGTTTTGGTCTTTAGAAGACGTTAATATAACTTTCTTTCTTTCTTTCTCTCTCTCTCGTGTTCTTCCTTCCACTTTCAGCTATGTATGTCTCAACTTTTGCCATGTCTATGTTTCTGAAGGGTGCATTGTTTAATGCAGCAACCTATAATGTTGTCGTCCACAGCTAGAAATTACAATTGGTTCGGGTTGATCCCCAATGGACACTGTTCGCACGCCACGATCATGGAGCTAGATGGAAGAGATTGAGAACATGCCATGAAGAGAACCGCTCTAGCTGTAAGCTACGCAGGCAAAGAAGTAAAAGCTGTGAGATGCAACCTGTTGAGCTCCCATCGCTAATGATCCACCACAGAGGTGGATGGTAGAGCATGAGCAAGCCTTAGGATTTCCAGCCGGTTTCAAGCCAAAGGGACGCTATGACAAGCCAGCCTCAGGTGCGCTTGATTACAAATTAATTGTCGAAGTTTATGCCAGTTTCCTTACTTGATTAATTCTGTTAAAAATTTTGAAAATGTCAAAAATGTGCTTAAGAATGTTAAAAAATTTGTGCTCATGTTGATTAGTTCTGGATGAAACCATCCTCTCTCTCTCTCTCTCTCTCTCTCTCTCTCTCTCTCTCTCTCTCTCTCTCTCTCTCTCTCTCTCTCTCTCTCTCTCTCTCTGCGCGCGCGCCCTCGAAACGTATGTTCTATGTCTAACAGATAAGACCCTCTCTGTGTGCTCGAAATGTGGGTTCGTTATCTAGCAGAGTGCTGGTCGTCTTCCAAACCAAGCTGCTTCTTTCGATTTTGTGAGCTTGCTTCTTTAAATCATATGCCAAGTCCTATTCAGAGTTATTTAGTCAGTTCTACTACGGTACCAAAGATCTCTTTCGAACTTAAGCAAGGGCACCTATGCCAAGTCAAGGAATGATGCTACATAGACAACCCATGCCATGAAAGGAGGTCTAGATCGGTGGATGAGTTGACTTCAAGTAAAGATGAAAGCAAGACTAGTGTGAGTGAACAGGAGCCCAAGTGTAGTGCTAGATAATTAACATATGTTAGGTGCTATAATGTGAGAAGAAAATAAATAAGACATTGAAAAAGAACCCAGATGTTATGTTCATAGTTTATGATAGTGAAGAATCTACTACTTAAATAATTTTGTGCTAGTATTTAATGCTCAAGTTTACCCTACTTAAATCTAGACGTCACTATGGTTTGTTGAATTGCATATATACCATAGACGAAAATGGTTTCGTAGAGTGAAGAAAGATAGAAGGTATTCCATTTTGCACGAATTCCTATGTACAAACTATCTTTGTATTTTTGTTGTATGGTCTATAATATGGACAAATCTTTGAGGCTCTAAGCTCTAAACTTTTAATACACTAAAATTATTTTGAAAGGATTAAGAGATTAATATCAAAAGAGTCATGGAAGAGGTTAGTTGGGGAGTTGCAACTATTTCCTCTCCCTTATACAATCCCTCTCTCATGTATATTTCTCACTCTTTTTTGGGCATAGCTCTTGCTTTTTTCTCTCTGTGTTTATTGCTTTACCCTATGGAAGAGGGAGATAGTGAAGATTAGGAGAGTGAGTACCTCTTGTGTTCCTTGTTTGTGGAGGAAGAGAGAGACAAGCTTGACATTGAAAGCTAAACCGTTCACATAGACCTTGCGAGAGTACTCCTTGGTTCTCTTGGTCTCTATGGGAGGGCCATTAAGTTGATTTCATGTGGAAGCTAGTAGGAAAGAGATTACCTTTAGGGAGATCCAAAAGCTTAGGCCTAGGATGTGATTTGAAGGAGGAAGGTGCTATAATTTAGAGCACAAGTGATAGTTGTAGCTATTCTACATTTAAAGAGCTTGAGAATTTAGAGTATGAGAATATCTATAGGGTTTAATTGTAAAGAGAGGAATGAACTTTAGCAATAAAATGCAAGTAGAGAGAATAATACAGCCTTGATAATCCAATAAGAAGACAAAAGTTGGCTTAATCACCAACAATGAGGATCAAGATTTCCTCTCCCTCCCTCACCCTCACCCTCTCTTTCTCTCTTTCCCTATTAGGTTTAATGTTTTTTCTCTATTTTTCTCTTTTTCTCTCCTCTCCCTCTCTCATTTTTTTCTCTTTCCTCTCCCTCTCTCATTTCCTTTTCTCTCTTTCTCTCCCTCTCTCTCTCTCTCCCTCTCTTTCTCTCTCTCTCCCTCCGTCTCCGTCTCCGTCTCCCTCCCTCTCCCATTTCCTCCCTCTCTCATTTCCTCTCCCTCCCTCTCCCTCTCCCTCTCCCTCTCTTTCTCTCTCATTTCCTCTCCCTCTCCCTCTCCCTCTCCCTCTCCCTCTCCCTCTCTTTCTCTCTCCCTCCCTCGCCCTCCCCCTCTCCCTCTCTCATTTCCTCTCCCTCCCTCTCCCTCTCCCTCTCTTTCTCTCTCATTTCCTCTCCCTCTCTCAATACACACGAATTATACCAAAAACAAGTAAAAGAGAGAGAGAAAACTCCCTCTCCCTCTCTCATTTTCTCTCCCTCCCCCTCCCCCTCTCCCTCTCTTTCTCTCTCTCTCCCTCCCTCTCCCTCTCTCATTTCCTCTCCCTCCCTCTCCCTCTCCCTCTATTTCTCTCTCATTTCCTCTCCCTCTCTCAATACACACGAATTATACCTCATTTCCTCTCCCTCTCTCAATACACATGAATTATACCAAAAACAAGTAAAAGAGAGAGAGAAAACTCCCTCTCCCTCTCTTATTTTCTCTCCCTCCCCCTCTCCCTCTCCCTCTCTTTCTCTCTCCCTCCCTCTCCCTCTCCCTCCCTCTCCCATTTCCTCCCTCTCCCTCTCCCTCTCTCATTTCCTCTCCCTCCCTTTCCCTCTCCCTCTCTTTCTCTCTCATTTCCTCTCCCTCTCTCAATACACACGAATTATACCAAAAACAAGTAAGAGAGAGAGAGAAAATACAAAAGCAAAGCAAGAATGGACTGCACTCACCGTAAAGGCTTGAAGAAGGGTTTAGCAGCTCCTCTTCACGACGGCGACTCCTCTTTGCCCTCCGTACACCTCCTCCTCTTCTTCGCGAACAGCGGTGGCGGTGAGAAGCCTTCTTTCTCCTTCTTTCTCTCTTTTTCTCCCTCTCAGCAAGATGCTCGCTCTCCCTCTCACTCTCCCTTTCGCTGTCTCTTTCGTGAATGCGCGAAAAATGATGCGCTCGAGTTTTGGCCCCTTTTTTTCCTCTGGGTACCGTCGCTATTTGTGTCGCTATTTTGTGTCACTATTAGCGTCGCAAATGCGACGCTAATAGCGATGCAAATAGCGATGCCGCTAGTTCTCATCGCTAATGGGCATCGCTATACCCTCATATCCTTGTGGTGCAAGGCTTCCAGTAGGAATCATTGCTAGGACGTGCATTCAAAAAACAAGCACACTACAATGTTGACTATGACTCATACCTCGCCATTGGCAATGTTGGGATAGTGACGGCCTTCAGCAAGGTCAATGTACCTCCATCCACAGAGGATTCACTAGTAGCAATAAGGAGATGTCACCTGCGTGCAATAAATATATGAAAATACCCCTTATCTACCCCCTATTTATAAGACCTTACCTCATAAAATGTACCTTCCTTCCCTTAAATAACCCCCCTCCCTTACACTCACGTGGTATCATACAATAAACCCTAGTGGACCCCCTGGGGCTCCATCAGAGCCTGATACTTCTACCATTCCAACTACTCCACAAGCAAAGAGTAGCACATCAATTGATCCACAAGACCAATCCACCACACAAGTGATCGACAGACACCCCATTGAACCACACATGAGGTAGGCATCAATAGTTGAGCTATCCAGCTCACAAAACCCCAACCTCTTTGCAGGCATTAGACCCTCCTATAAGTGGAGATCCATCCTTACATTGTTCTTAGACCTAGCCACAAATATAAGGGACGACCTCATCACTTGTATCGCAGATGATTGGACACCATTCACCATGCTAGCGATGAGGAACTATGAACGGCTAAGACTTAGGCCTCCTTGACAAGACATTAGCAATGGAAGTGTGCTCCTTGTTATGCATTTGGAGGAATATAAGTTCGTGTTTGTCAATATTTCTGAAATGGCCAAAGCCTTGATTGACAGTAAGATCTCTTGAGATTAATCTTGCACACAATTGTTGATCACACCCTCTTGCAAGAGCAAAGTCTCTCCAACAAGCCAGGAGCTACAAGAGCTGACAAAGCTAGCCAACTCTGACTCTTCATTTCTGTGAAAATGGTATGCTCTGCATCTCTAATGGGAATAAGAGGGCTATCAAATTATGACTGACATTGATCAGAGATGCGCAATCAAAATAGTTGAGTATGACCCTACCTATGTGGCTCCTACCTCATTCAGAGTCTTGACCATCATGCGCATACAACATTTAGAGGAATATATCATGGTCCATCCCTATTTGGATCAACTCTTGCGATCAACTCTTGGACTGAGGAAGAACTACATGTTGCCAGTAGGATGAACTTTGATGACTTCCTCACTAACAGACATAGGCATTAGATCTCATGAAATGGACAGTCGCACCCACTCAAAGTATGACCCACAGTTCTATGCTTGACTCATGAAGAAATAAAACACCACAAGAAAGTGCTACATGCCCTTATCCCTTCATCCTCCAATCCTAGGAAGGATGAGAGCGGATTTTTGGAGCCCAATTTAATGCAGAAAGTTGCTCGGGAGGCATAAAAGATCAATTTTTCATGGAAAATAAAATGGTTGTGGATCAATGAGCTAGAGTTTTCCTAGATAGAGTTCAATGCTAGGAATGCAATGCAAGTCTCACTTTGTCGCTCGAAGTCTGTTTGACTACAATTTAATCTCCATAAGGTTTAGCGTTCTAAACTAGTTATGTGATTTAGGAGCCGAAAAGTGCGCAAGGAGGGCGAGGTTGATAGATTTTGATGCTATGAAGCCGTTGTCTAGCGTCGAATCTCGAATCGGAGTTCCTTTGGACCTTTGTTTGGTAAAAAACCACTTGGATCCAGTGTGAAAACCCAAAATTTGAGCTAGACATTCTAATGATTAAGCCTTAATGGCTTAGTTAAGAAAAAACAGCCTCAAAATTGAATGACATGTTGGGGGGTGCCGTTTTTTCGCCGTCCCATTTTTCGATTTAAAAATGGAATATGGTAACTATTGGCATTAGGAGAAATGGAGATGACAACAAAATGAATAATCACCACACTTTCCCATCACTTCAATCCATGCAAAAAATGATGTAGTAAATGAAAAGATCAAATTCTAGTCTTTCTCTTTCATCTCTCCTCTCTCTTCTCTCCTCTTGTTGTTTTATGATAAATTCTGTTTGGTAAATGATTGGAAATGATTATATTTGGTTGTCAATGTTGTGTTCTATCAAAAATGCTAAGGAAATCAAGAAAAATCAGGCATCAAATAATTTCTTTATAAACACACAAAACCCGCAACATTACAGTTTCAAGAAAATCATGAGTTTTTGGGGATTTTGTTGTGTATATGGTGTTCGCATGGGATAAAATGTGATAGACAAATAATTCTCAACAAGATTAATCAATCCAAATTAGTAAATGAAAAATATTGAGATTTATCAATAAATAAATATAGAAAATTCTAGAAAAAATAAAAAAATGAAATTTTTGTGTTTAAAAAATACATATTATTTGTGAATGTATGATAAGACTGAGGCATGAGGTTTACCCTCAATTCAACCTTACCTTTATGTTAAAGTGGGTATTTATTGCTTTTATGAAGAAAAAATACATTAAAAATACTCTCTAAACTTACCACCGAATGCACAACCTTAAGCAATAGGGAGAAGGGGGGTGTTAAGGGCTGATAATACATTAAATTCTAAAGTTTTTCCAATGCATGGCATATAGGACACATGTGGTTTAAAATTAAGATGGTCCAATAGCACGAGCATGCGTCGGTGTTGGCCCTAAGCACGCAACGCAGTAATCTCATTTAGAGTAAAGGCATGAAAAGAAATGTTTTTGAACCTTCACAATTCTAGTTGTTGATAAAAGAAATGTTTGAGCACTATAAACCATACACAATTGCATTACATGCAGCACATATTATCATCCTCGATGCACATCAACTATTCTCATGAACAATGACCTACCTTGAGGGGGTGAGGTACCTTAAGCTCTGTAGGGTTAGTGGTTCGTTCCCTTTGGGGAATATTTAGTGAGGAATATATTACATCTCCTTGAATGACTAATTAAAAGAGAGGATTATGTATCGTACGTGCTTTATGTGTTCACACGGCAGTGCATCTTGAGGCCAATTCTTGAGGTGTAGAGAAGAGTCGTAGTGGGTCTGTGGCAATCAACTGAGGGGTGCTCCCTTTTCCTATGCTTATGTGGTGTATTACACCAATATGTGCAATGTTGAATGTTGAATTGACTAGATTTTATGGTTGATTTTTGTTGTTTTTGAAGGTTGAATTGTTGATTTTTTATGGATTTTGAGTGATAGTTGATTATTTTGGAAGTGTTTGAAAGTGTTTCGAATGATATTGATTATGTTTTGGAAGATCATGATGATTCTCAGTAGAAATATGAGGATTTGTGATGTTCCGATAGGTTCTGTTGAGGTTCTGGATTGTTCTGGTAGCTTCTGTTTAACTTCTGTTTTGTTCTATTTTTCTTCTGTATGAAGCATGGATTAATGATTGATGGAAGTTGAGGTCTTTTGAAAGCTCATTGAATGATTTTTGATGGTTTGGAATGGTTTTAGTATGCGTTATGTGGTTCTGATGCTTTATGTTGACCTTCTGTAACCCTTTGCTGAGCTTCTATATAGCCTCTGTTCCTACTCTGTTTTTGTTCTGTTATGTTCTATAGATCTTCTGTAAGTGTTCTATGGAATGTATGCATGACTTTGAAAAATTTTTCTAGCCTTGAAAAGATGTGAATATAAGTTCAAAAGAGCTCAAGAAAGTGGAAGAAGTAACTGCTGAAGACTCAAGAGAGCACTAGAGTGAAGTGACAGTGATGAGTTATGAAGAGTCACTGCAGTGGCTCTGGTGACCTTTCATATCAAACACACCTTTTGGAAGGGGCATCCACGACCAAAGAATGATTATTATGAGTTATTATTGAGCATTTTAGTGAGGAGATTATGTACTATTGATTGACACAGAAAGAAAGAGTCAGAGATAGCCAATTCTATGCCAAACAATGTATCTTTCTATGAGAGATTGTAAGAGAAAACTATGAAGACAATGAAGATGAATACTATGTGATATTTTTCCATTAAACGTGGTATTTCTTTTGTGTTATCTTTGTCTATCAATGAAAAATATAAAGAATATGAAAAAAATGATCAATCTTGTTGAAAACACCATATTGGGGAATATGGAATTTTTCCACATAAGTTTGGGATAAGTGGTCAAATCTTTGGATTTTTCAATAGATTCCATTTTTCAAGCACTTTCAAATGATAGGTCACATCATATGGTTTTGAGAAACTTATGGTCATGTTATCCGGGTGCCACCTCTTTAGTATTCAAAAAATGGGTATTGGGAGATTCCCAAACTCACTAATATTGTCTTTGAAGTTAAAGCCATGAGAGAATTGTTTCTATGATAATGCCTGAAGATTTCTCGCTAGTGGTATTATTTTGCTTGTTGTGGTTCTCTAAAGAATGAAATAAAATCTTGTTGATGTTATAAGTTAGATTTTCTTGCAGTAGAAACCCCTTTTTCTTGGTGTCTCTCTTGGGGCTCCATGTTTTTGCACCCGGGGAAACTTGCCATCAACAAGCATAAGAAAAGGCTAAAAATGAAGGAATGGCATTGTCAAGAAGAGAATAATTCAATGGATGTTTGCAAAGTTCCTTCTTCCACTGAAGAGTTAGAGATTCTCATTTACCAAAGCCACTTTCCACAAGAAGTTCATCCCACAATGGCGGAAACATATTACCATCATGATGCAGGCTCTATGTGGTGGATTATTTCCTCTTTCAGTTGAAGCAATGGAGGCGTGCATCTTGGTGGAAAATTGTTTGGGAACAAACTAAAGTGTATATATAGAGAGAATGACCATCCATGGAAAATTTAGCATTCATTGAGAAGTTTCCAAACATCATCAAGTGGGAGATCATGAAGAAGCTTCACGAGTCGTGGTCAGTGGAGGTTCACAAAAATAAGAAAAAAAAGAGTTGAAATTTGTTCGTGGATGCTCAACAGCAGGACACGTGGGGTGTCTGGTGCATTGACAATCTCCAGTTTGTCCAATTAGCAACCCACAGGAAGTTGGTAGACAAAGTGTTCTTCACAACATACACTATTGAAACCATTAGAAGCTGGCATTACTATGATGATGGCACAATAATGATCCTCAGAAGAATGAGTTTTGATACCTTCAGAATGGAATATCTCCCCCTCTGTAGTGGTTTGAAAGTTGAATTCAGAGACGTAGAAAAGAAGTAGAAGAGACGTTGGCCAGAGAGTCCTCTAGAGACTGAAGTCCCCCTCTGATTCTATTCTATTGAGTATAGACCAAAACTCGTTGGAGCCAACTCCCTAATGAATGACGCAATCAAGAGGCAAGCATTAGAATGAGTCCAAAGGTACGTGAGAAGAGAGAAGGAAAAAATCAAGGCTGAGAACGAGCTTGCAGTAGAAGCCTCCTTTGATGCCTTAAAACAACTCTTTACAGAAGTCCCCATGGCGGCTCAAGGTCCTCTTTCTAGTCAGATTCGCGTCCTAGAAATATTGATGAGGATAGGCTAGAAAATGTAGTCCCATTGCAAATTTTTAAGGGAGAGTACAATGAAGACCTGAATCTTCATGTAACAAAATTTATGGTAGCATGTGTGGCTAACAATGCCAGAACCCATGAGCATTGGTTAGCAATATTCCCCGCTACTTTCAAGGGCATGGCCTTTCAGTGGTATAAAAGACAAGCAGCAGGAATTTTTGGCACATGGGACGACTTGAAGTTTGCCTTCCTCACTAAATTCTGGCATGAAGGTTTTAAAGAGCAGATGTGAGAGGATTTCATGAACCTATGTTAGTCCTCCGGAGAAAGAGTAGAAGCTTCCATCTCACTGATGGAATCCATTATGAAGAGATGGACCAATCATCATTTGGATGAAGGCATCCACAAAGGAGTATTCCTCAGAGGCCTACAACGAGAAGTTTGCAAGTTCATGGAATTGAGAAGACTAGTCAATCTGCAAGCTATAGTGGAAGGTGCAAGATTGTATGATGAAGTCGAAGCAAGGTTGTCAATGACCTCAAGAAGAGGAGTCTTACCTCCTCCCATGCTAGGAATGGTATACCCACCAAATGCAATCCCAGGGATAGTTTCCTATCCTTACACCCAGATTCAAATAGTGCCGCAGTACAACGCACCTAATCCACAGTGGTTGCAGTGACAATGCCTCAAATGGTGGTTCAACCACAACAGCAATGGTCTCAAACAGTTCCTCCAATGGTGTCTCAACAATAGTGGAATCCTACCTAGTGGAATCAACAACCCCAAGTCTCAAGAGGAGCTCTGAATCAGCACCAAAATAGAGGATATGTTGGATCAATGCAACCATTGTATGCAGTAATTATAGAAGCTTCCAAAAACCCTACTACAAGTACTTCAAGAGGTGAAAATCCAAAGGACCACATGTCCAATTCAGTGGAAAGTATCAAGAAAGAGCTTATGGATGTAATTACAGACTAGCTACAAATGCTGAAGGTGAATACCACCAAAATATCCACTCCTACAAGAGGTGGGAGAAATGTGATGCGTTCTAATACATGGTATGGAAAGTGACATCATCAAGCGGGACATTTAGCCACTGAGTGTACCTGAAAACCAACCATTCCTGGAGCCTTCTATTCATACTGTTTGAGGAAAAACCATACAAAGGATATCTACTCTCTGAAAGAGATGCACGAATGAAGAAAGAAAGATGAAGACGCAAGATTCAACTTGCTGGAATCCAAAATGACAACGCAAGACATTGGACCAAAGTGTAGGGATTTTGATCCTAATTTTGGTCCACAGAGGTTTCCCTTTCAGAGTTATAGAGGACGACAGTCTGCAGTGGCCATAGATCAGAAGTGGAGTGTTATAGATGCGGAGAAAAGGGTCATACATCACCAAATTGTCTACACCCTAGGAGGTATGTGGATTACAAGCCCTTATGCAATTGATGCAAAGGAGAAGGCCACACTGGAAAAGATTGTCCAAGTCCAGCCCCTATGAAATCTACTTCTAATACCCAATAGAAAACCCAAGAACCCACTTCCAATTTGGTGGAATTGGAAGTGGCCGCCATAACGCATGCAAAGAAAGGAGAACTTGTAATTCCAAAAGAGAATGGTCCTTCTCCCAAGACTGTGAAGTTCAATATTCCTCCGGAAAAGCAGAATAGTGCAATCTAGAACAATGAAGTACAAGGCACTATAGAGCCACAGAGAGCTATAAAGAACGTTGTAGAGACAGGACTAGAGGTCAAGACATAGAGGATGCGGAAGGACCTTCTCATGAAGAAGAAGTGAAAATGTTTGTGCTCCTAGAAGAAAAAGGGAAGATCAAAGTGGGTGTGGCCCCATTTCCCAAGTGATTGAAAAAGCATGTGGATCCTATCAAAGAATATGATCTTGTCAAAGACCTAGACACCTTTAAACCAAACCTAACATTCCGACAATTGTTGATGTTGTCTCCCAATTACCAAAAAATATTCAAAAGCATATTGGCAAGAAGATGTAGCCTAAGGATTGTTCCCTCCGTGGTGAGCAAGTCCAATAGAGCCTCTAAACCCATGAAGGAAGTAGATGTGGCTAACACCTTCTTTGATCCTGGAACCCTAGAGATTGGCGTATGGATTGTAGGGTGCTTTATTTTAGATGCATTGATTGATGGAGGTTTGTCAATAAACATAATGACGGGTGTGCCAATGAAGGATCTAGGGTTGCAAGGAATGCAGCCTATGCAGTGGCTTATCAAATTGGCAGACCAAAGTAGAATCAAACCTTTGGGCGTTCTCCCATACATAAAGACAACCCTCACAGGAAGAGACTATTGGCTAACATATCTAGTGGTCAAACTAATTTCCTACGAAACCTCATACCCTTTGCTATTGGGAAGACCTTGGCTTTTTAAAGCAAGAGCAAGGACGAAATGGTTCAAAGGAACCCTAACCCTAGGCAGAGGACCCAATAAAGTAGTAATGAAGTTGTATGGATCGCAAAAAGGCAATGGATCCACATCCATCAAAGTCGTAACCAACTCCTCTAATGAAGTAATAGATGGTACATCAGGAGACGAAGAAGTTGTTAAACATATCTTTCCCAAGAAAATAGAGGCATAGTCCCTAACAGTGGACACTGTAAGGTAACTACCGAAAGAAGAAAAGTCATTGTCTATGGGAGAATACCTCCTGTGTGCCTGACCCTAAATTGACTTCTGAAATCACCTTTGATAGAGAAATAGAAGCATGGATGCATTTGTTATTCTTGTTACATGGCAGTTCGCAGAGACAGAGCCAAAGACAGAGACAGAGACAGGACATAAAGACAGAAGCAGAAGAAAAAGTAGAGGACATAATAGAGAGTTTATTCCTCTCTTGCAGAGCACTCACCAATGTAGAAACAGAACCTCAAAAGGACAAAGGTGATAATGTAGAAGAAGATTATGAAAGCAAGCTAGAAGGATCTATCCTAGTCATAGAAAACGGAGATGAGAAAGAAGTTCCTGAAGCCTCAGAATCAGAAGATCCCTCTCTGATCGACAGAATAATTATGGTCCCTTTTGGACTGATTAATGAGTCACATCATGAGCAAAGCCTTTATAAGAAATGGATTAAGAAGAATAGGCCTTCCTTCAACAGTGGCTCTTGTCATCCAAAGTTACCCTTCCTTAAAGAAGAAGATGATGATGCACCATGCCAACAACCCCCATCCCTACAGCTCAAATAGAATGTAGGAAGTCCTCTTATGTGACGTTCTTGGATGCATCTTCAAAAGATGAATCCTCGAGCCAAGAATTAACCCAGACTCAAAACCTCGATGATACCCTTTTAGCCTCCCAAAGAGTGAGCTAGGCCTCCATTAAAAGAGGACACTAGTTCCTGTGCATCATCAGAAGAGGAGACCACTCCCTTGAAGGAGTCGCGAATCTCTACCCAGAAGCAGTCCATGGGACATTTATCCGTGAAGTGGAAGGTGAAAAGCAATTGACGTTCGCGAATACTGACGGTACTGATGAATGTCACCTAAAAGTGGGTCTGAATCTTCTAGAAGAGGAACTAGTGGTCCTACAAGACGTGCTAAACGAGAACTTAGATGTGTTTGCATGGTCGTACAAATACCTAAAAGGGATCGATCCCACAGTTTTCCAATACCACATCGACCTAGAGCCTGATGCCAAACCTATGAGGCAAAGACAAAGGCATATGAATCCCAATTATTCTATTTTGGTGAAGGCCGAATTATTGAAACTCCTTGAAAATGAGTTCATTTATCCAGTGGCTAACAGTGAATGGGTTTTGCCCATTGTGGTATTACCCAAGAAGAATGGGAAACTTTAAATATGTGTGGACTTTCAAAAGCTAAATTCCAAAACCAGGAAGAATCATTCCCCTATCCCATTCACAAACCAATTTTTGGACACAGTGGCAAGCCATGAGCTCTATTCCCTCTTGGATGGATTCAATGGATACAACCAAGTCCAAATCGTAGAAGAAGATCAATCCAAAACAACATTCACCATAGAATGGGGAACCTATGCTTACAAAGTGATGTCGTTTTGGGCTCTGTAATGCTCTTGCTAATTTCCAACGAGTGATGATGGCTGCCTTCCAAAAGCATTTACATGATGTCATTGAGGTGTACCTCAATGACTTCTGTGTCTATAGCCTAATTCATTAGCATTAGGGACACCTCAAGCAGAGTTTTGATAGATGTCGAGAGTATGGGATTTCGGTTAACCCTGACAAATGCATATTTAGAGTCTCTTCTGGGGCCACATTGTCTCTGCACAAGGGATATCAACAAACCTTGCAAAGATTGAGAAGATAGGAGTCTTAACAATGCCAACCAACCTCAAACAACTGAGGGGATTTCTAGGACATGTGAGCTACTACGGAAGGTTCATAGCCCATTTTACAACAAAGGCAGCCCCTTTGCATAAGCTTCTAAGGAAATAGGTGGAGTTTATTTGGAGAGAAGAATGTGATGAGGCATTCAACACCCTGAAGCAATGTTTGATTGAAGCACCTATTCTACAGCCACTTGATTGGATGAAGGAGATGTGCACACTGATGCATCAAATGAAGGCCTAGGTGCAGTCTTATACCAAAATGACCCCTCTAAGTTAGATCAACCAATCTATTATGCAAGGCGGAAATTAACCAACAAAGAATGGAACTACACATTGACGGAGCTTGAATGTCTAGCAATGGTGTTTGCTTTGGAGAAGTTTCGACATGATCTGCTATCGATACGTTTCAAATTCTATGTGGACCATGAAGCCCTGTCCTTCCTGATGAACAACGCTCATGTGAAGGGAAGAATGATGAGATGGCTCCTTCTGTTTCAAGAGTTTGACTTTGAAGTGGTTACCAAACCCAATCACTCTCATGTCCTGGCTGATCATCTGTCGCAAATACCTCAAAGTGATGATGAAGAAGAGCAAGATGATCTAGACTTCTTGATGGTTCCTTGTTTCTAGTCGAAATAGTTACCCCATAGTACGTAGCCATTGCCAACCTACTGGAAACCCAACAATATCCTCTTGGTATCTCTAGTTAGGAAAGGAAAAAGCTCAGATAAGTTACTCATGAATATATGTGTGCATCACGTGGGTTCAAAATAAGGTATTTTTAAAATACTATTTTTATACATTTTTACATACACAAGGGTGTAATATAAAGGGGTTATTTACAAATTGAATAGAAAAGGGTTACCTTTTATTTAGAAAAATTTCATAGAGAATGATATTTATAAATAGGCATTGAACGCACGTGATGTAGAGGATATACATATAGTAACTTCCTCGAGGGAAGAAGCTTCTGTTAGAATCAACCCCCTACACCCTATTAGGCTGCGCACTGTACAAGACAAGCAAAGATGAAGTGCTCAGAAGATGTGTTGCAGGAGAAGAAATTGGCATAGTATTGAAGACTTGCCATAACGAGCCATGTGGAGGCCACTTTGCAGGAAGCAATAGTTGAAAAGGCTCTATTAGCAGGATACTAGTGGCCGACCCTCCATAAGGATGTCTATGACTATTGTAAGCGATGTGATGCATGTCAACGGATGGGAAGAGCAACCAAGACCAGTGCCATGCCATTGCAACCTATCCTTCCCTTGAAGCCATTCGAGAAGTGGGGCATAGACTTTGTAGCTCCAATCGATCCCCCCACCAGATGAAAGCAGAACAGATATATCCTAGTATGTACGGAAGTCTGGCCTTGTGATAGTCATGTAAATCAAACTCTTTACTATCCTCCTGAACATAGTAGGGTCTTCTATCTCATCCCCAACATCAGCACTCAACTTCACATTTTGCTCCAATGGTACTGAAAGAGGCTTACATGCTATCATACCATACTTGGATAACATATCCAAGCCATACTGCCTTTGGGACAGCCATATACCATCATCACATATAATCACCTCAATACCAAGAAAGTATCTTAGCTCACCCAAATCTTTCATCTCAAACTTCTTCTTCAAGAAGTCCTTAACTTCAGCAATCCCATTGTCACTGTCACCTATAATAATCAAGTCATCCGCATAGATGACTATGATGACCAAACTTGCATCTCCCTTTCTCACATAAAAAGTGAGTGATCAACATTAGAAATACAAAATCCAATATTGACAAGATACTCTCCAATCTTGTCAGACCATGCTCTAGGTGCTTGCTTCAACCCATAGAGCGCCTTCTTTAACTTGCACACATATGTGGGATGCTCTAAATCCTCATAACCTACTGGCTACTCCATATACACTTCTTCTTGCAATTCACCATTCAAGAAGGTATTCTTAACATCCATTTGCTGCAAACTCTAACCTTTGGCTGCTGCCAAGGCAATCACACACCTAACAGTTGCCATCCTAGCAATTGGACTGAATGTCTCTTCATAATTTATGCCATATGTTTGAGCATAGCCTTTTGCAACCAGCCTAGCCTTATACCTGCTAATTGAACTGTCTGTATTATTCTTGACTTTGTAAATCCACTTACAGCCAATAACTTTTTTACCCTTAGGTAAGGGTACCAAATCCCAAGTCTTATTGGCTTCTAATGTGCAGCCGTCTCCTCATCCATTGTTGCATCCCAATGAGCATGACCAACAACATCGTCAAAATAAGTGGGCTCAACATCCTCAGCTAGTTTCACCATATAAGCATAATGGTGAGCTGCATAACCTTCAAAACCAAATCTTTTAGCAAGGTATCTGACCCTACTAGATTTGCTTACCACCGGATCACTCGATGGAGCCTTTACATTACTATGAGCTCTCTGTACACGTGGCGTCTTGACTGAAGGAATGACAAGCTCATCATCCAAAATCTCCAAACCGCTAGAATATCCATCAAATCCCAAATGACTGGTAGATGCATCATTACCATCTAGCACTTTCTTCTTTCCTTTTTCCTTCCCTGCAATACTTATAGATCCACCTGAAGATGTGGGGCTGCTCCTTAGTCTCCCAGACCAAGGGCTCACTGTAGGTGTAGTACCAAATGATGTTTATGGTCCACTAAGACTCCGTGATTCTTGTTTATCTTTCTGCACATAGCTATCCTGATCATTATCATCATCCAAAACATCACCAGTAGGTGTATACCAACTTCCCATCTCATCAAAGATAACATCCATGATCACTCTGAACTCACATGTGACAGTGTTATAACAGCGATATCCTTTCTGCTCTAAAGAGTATCCAATAAAAACACATTTTTCTACCTTTAGATCAAGCTTCTTCCATAGCTCATATGGTACATGAACGTATGCAACACAGCCAAATACCTTCAAGTGCGATACATCAGGCTTCTTGCCAGTAAAGCATTCTTCACGATTCATCCCATGAACTGTAGCTGTGGGAGTTCTGTTCATAATGTAAATAGCAGTATGGACAGCCTCAGACCAAAAATGTTTGGGCGTATTCTTTTCAGCCATTAATGCCCGTGCAACTTCTGAAATATGCCTGTTTTTTCTTTTTGCAACACCATTTTGCTGTGGGATATACCTGCAAGTAAATTGCCTCTTTATCCCATGAGTCCTCAAGAAGCAACTGAACTCATTAGAGAGGTACTCTTCCCCTCCATCTGATCTCAAGAACTTTTTTTTTAAAGCCTATTTCTGTTTCAACAGCTACCTTAAAAGATTTGAAGTGCTCAAACACATCATTTTTTTCTTTCATGAAGTATACCCATAACTTCCTTAAACACTCATCAATAAATATGACAAAGTATTTGCTGCCACCAAGAGATACATTCTGTGTAGGCTCCCACACTACATCAAGTATTTGTCTACTCACTTCTCTATCATGCGAGAAGGGTTGTCTTGCTTGCTTACCAAACTGGCATGCTTCACATACTTTATGCAATTCTACAACTCTAAAAGAAGGCAACCCTGTAACTAATCCTCTGGGCTGCATTAATTTCAGCCTTTGCACATTTGCATGTCCAATACGTTTATGCCATATTTCAATATCTGCAACTACTCCTTTTCCTTTAGCATACATAGCAATATCTATTGCAGGAATTCTAGCATCTAAAGTGAACATTCGGCCAACTCTACTTCCTTTTGCGACCAACCTGCACTTATCATTAAAGTCTTCTACAAAACAACCTTTTGTATTGAATCGGACCTGCAACCCCTACTCTACCATTTGGCCAACAGACACTAGATTCTTTATGATTGATGGCACATGTAATATATCTGTTAGACTCTTTGTCTGTCCATCATACAAGGACAAGGGAACCTTTCCAATGTGTGAAATTGGGTGGCATGAATCATCACCCGTCTGCACATAAACTAGATTTTGTAAGTCCTGCATCTCTCCAAACCATTCAACATGACTAGTCATGTGATTAGATGCACCTAAATCAACATACCATACATCATCATGTGTCCCCTTTCTTGTAGTTACATTTATCATATGTTGCATAATAAACAGACGATCATTTTTTTCTTCATTCTGTCATAAAGACGATGCATAGTTTCCTTACTGCAATTTACCACTGCCAATATCATCCTTCTTTGCATAGCAATGGGCTGCAATATGGCATTTTTTACCACAATAATGGCAAATAATAGCAGAATTTCTAGAACCTCTATTCTACCATCCACCTCTTCCTCTAGAGCCCCCTTGCCTCTAAAGTTTCCTCGACCTCCTGAAACCTGCATTTCACCAAATTGCTGATTGAACCTATTTTGCTGGTTATCGTCAGCACATCCCATACCACGGCCTCTCGAAGAGAATCTACCACGTCCCCTTCCTAAACTCAAGTAAAATGCTTGGACCTATCACCATGTCTTTCAGACAAATCACCCTGCATATTGATCTCTTCAGTAATCATGAGAGAGATCAGCTCATCAAAATCTAGAAATGGCTTCCGTACATATACTAAAGTAACAAATGATTTTCATGCCTTCTCATTGTGAAGGCCACTCAGAGTGGATGAAACCAAATCATCATCATCCGGCCTTGCATCAATCGCTGCTAAAGCATTTGCAATGCTCCTCACCTTCAACACATACTCATTGACAGACATTTTCCCTTTCTTCAAGGCATTCAACTCTTGCTTGAGTTGAATCTTTCATGCCTTTATATTTACTAAAAACATACTCTTAAAAATTGTCCAAGATTCATGTGAAGTTTCTGCATTCCTGATATGTCCCAGCATAGTATTATCAATGACTACAGATAGCCAGTACATCACCTTTTTGTCTTTTGCATTCCACTCTTTCCATGCTTTTAACTCATCTGTAGTCGGAGGGATACCCAGCTCTGGCTCCTTTTCTTCACCTGAAACAAATTCATAAAGGCCTTTTCTAGTGAGGAAGTTTGTCACACGGAACTTCCATGAAGGATAGTTTTTCTTGTCGAGCTTCTCAATAATGGGATTTCCACTATTCTCTCCCATTATCACAGACAAGGATATAACACAGCAAGCTAGTCTTCTGCAATCTTTCACAACACGTGCATAGCAATACACCAAGCAACCTTTTTCACTGATTGCTCAATAGTACATGTAATCTGCTACCTGTTTGTAGATAAACCTTATATTTGCTTCCTGCAAACACCTCAAAAATTACAAATTCACAATCTATAACCTGCACACCCACTTTCGGTCAATACAACAGAAATCACATTGTACCCTGAAACTGCTGTCTGCAACCTTGCGGCTCGTACACCAAATCTCACAGCAATCTGAGATTTTTGCTAGACCCTACATCCGGTGTCTCCACAAGCACTATCCAAGAGAGAGAGTGGAATAATGGGAGAGCTTCTTACCCATTGCTTGCTTGCTCTAACCTTGCTGCTTCTCCTTCACTTCAGCCTTCAAAATCATCCTCTCTCAGTGGCACATCTCCATGTCAAGAATCGCATGGTAGGGGAATTTGCTTGAGCTGTTACGCCAAACACACACTGTATACACAAGAGGAAGCTCACTCAAGAACAGAAGAAGAGAGATGAAGGCCAAAACGTTTTCTTGCTGATTTTTCTTTAGTGTTCAATTCGAGCGCCATGTGTGGTGTTTCACTGCATTTGAAGCTCCTAAGGAAACATTCAAGGGGCTGCAACTGTTCTTTATGCACACAAGCTCTCTTAGCATCATCGATCATCAAGAACATGGTGAGATGCCCTCGGTTGAAGGGTATCATCAATACTTGGTTGAATAGCATCTTGCAAGAGACTTGAAAACTTTGAAATGCATGTGTGGAATCTCCAATGGTGTAAATATAAAGAATCCATGCCTATATTGCTTGACAGAGAGGGTGCAAGAAAAGGACAGAAAGAAGAATTGACAAAGGGTGACAAGTGCTGCACTAACGTGCAATAGAGAAGATCCCACTTGGAAGCCCATCTTCAACATTCCATTGGATCGTATTCACATTTGTTCATTGCATTCTTTTGTCAAAATCATGGAGAAAGTTGTATATAAATATTTTTCTTTTGCTTATAGGATGCAACTAGAAAACGAAGCCATTGTAATGTGTAGGAATATGGAGCGAGTGCTATTTGAAATTGGGCTACACAAGGATCAAGTGACAATTGAAAAAGATGAGAAGAGATCATGAAAATCTCATAAATTGCCAAAAAAGCCTTGCTTTGGAGGAGCAAAAGCTAGGAATTTTCTCTGAGCACCCATTAATGAGGAAGGGAGTGTCATGGTTGGTAGGCCGTAGGACTACGATGAGTGGAAAAAGTTACATTTTGCAATTCCTGATCAAAGTAATGGAGGAAAAGCAAGGTTGGCCAAAGCTAAGGTTTGGATAAGTATTAACAAATTGGCTCCCTTACTTTGCAAGATGGTGTTTAATAATGAAGATAAGCAAGAATTTATCAATGCTATGCATAGCTTCTATGAAAACATGGTGGAAGCATGGAGCAAAAGCTCTATCACACATTACATGGTGCGTACTAAGCTAATATTTTAAAATTGTATGAATTGTATAAACTGTTGAGCATAGTTTTACTTATGTGTGATATGTATCTTTGTAGCATATCCTCGAGGCACATGGGCCATACTTTGCAGAAAAGAGAAGCATCAAAATTTGGTCCATACAAGGGATGGAAAATTCACATTGGATAGCGCATGGTGTATACCAAAGAAAAACTGATCATGGTGGAGGGGTGAATGGTAGCAATCCAATGATCCAATTGCTATCTTGGTGGTATAGGATTATAGTAGCAAATGAAGCTAAACTCTCACAAAAGAGAGAAAATAAAATCACATCGTGTCACTAAATCACATCCTGTCACTAAAAGAGTGTGTTATGAAGCCTCAAGTGCCAAAGAAAACATGCCAAGTGGCTAGAATCAAGACTTTGACAAGGCAATAAATGGGTTCAAAAAGAGCTAAGATAGTACTAAGATGAACAATGTGTTCAGTGTGAATGAAATTCATAGTTTAAGAGAGAAAGAGAGAGTGTGCATCTACGTGAATGAGTCTTACAGTTTAGGGTTATATAAAAGTGGGTTTTTCTTTCTATCTTTTTCATTGAGTTCTCACATCTCTTGTGCAGGAAAGATGGCTAGGTCTAAGGTAGTTGCAAATAAGCTTCCGCATAGAGCCCCATATTACGTTCAGTCTCGTGGAGCATCTACTAGCTCAAATGCACGCCCTTCTCAACCTAACCCACCTTCCTCAAGCTGCCCCACAAGGGTCCTCCTTAGCATCCCCACAAGAAACGCAAGTGGAAGCCAGGTACAGTGGCCTTGAGAGAAATTAGGAGGTATCAACGCTCTTTTGATCTCCTCATTCCGAAGGTGAGCTTCTCAAGACTTGTTCGTGAGATTGTGCAAGACCTCTACGGCACAGAAAGCAGGAGGTGGTTCTTCGCACAAGGTCAGGATAGACTTGATTGCTTCACAAAAGAATATCTTCATGCTCTACATTGTGCTACAGGTGCCTTTTTAGTTGACTTGATGACTAATGCTCAACATTGTGCAATACATGCGAAGTGCATCACTATAGCTCCCAAGGACTTCCAACTTGTAAGAAATCTTAAAGCAATGAAGAATGCATTCGTTCCAATGGAATGAACACAGTTTGTAATGTTATCTTTTTTAGCATAGTGTTATCCTCGTGCATTGAACATATGATTATGTCCCAGTGCAAAACTATTGTATGCGCCCTTAAAATATGAATTAAATTTTTACCCTTGTCTTTTGCTCTCAACTTTGACTGTGGATCTTTGATGTATTTTCAATTTTTACTTACAGTTTTTATTAGCATTGTCAATTTCAATAGGAAAAGCATGCAAAAATTTACCATTTTTTGTTGCAGACTTTACTCATGATCCCTTTGTATATTCTATGTGGTGCGAAGTTTCTAAGGGTTAGTAGTCGCGATGTTGATTTCTCAATTATTAATCCATCCATCATTTTGGTGTGGGATCATTTTTAAAATACTAAGATGTATCGGAATACGACGAAACTTCACACGCGCTGCAAGAAAAGTGGCTCCAGTTGCCATGCTTCAAACCAAGGGTCTACATGATTTTTTTTTCAAAAAAAAAAAGGGTTCTTGGCCACCTAACGAGTGTGCATATGAACTTTTGTCGCATTCCGATAAAAGGTTATGGATTTACGATCACACAATGGATAGTGCATATGAAGCTACATTAACCTTGTTTTGGGATTTAAATGAGTTAAAAGTTTATTCTTCTTCTAATTTTCACATCTTTCTTTCTTTGCTTCCTCCACTCTCACACCCCCAACCTCTGTCTTTTCTCCATCTTGCCCTCCTCGAGCTTGTATGGCATGCACCAAGCAAGCATGTCTCTGTTTTGATCCCTAGAAGACCTTACGCCAAGGCCCGCCACCTGGAGCACAAGGTGGAGCCTCCTCTAGGGCAGCAACAGGTGCTCCCCATAGAGCACAATAACCACCATAGAAGAAGAGGAGATGGAAACCAGACACTGTCGCCCTTCGGGAGATAAGGAGAAACCAACGTGAATACGAGCTTATCATCCTGAAAATCTCTTTTCATAAGGTTGTTCGAGAAGTCATGCAAGACTTGGAGTTGAAAGGGATGGGAAGATTTTGGGCGTGAGTGCGAGATGGCCCACCAGCACGAAGGTGGACTGCTGCAACTATGGAGGCCCTACAAAAACAGCTGCAGAGGGGTTTCTAATCGACTTTTTTGATGATACACAGCTTGCGGCCATCCATGCAAAGTGTGTCACAATCACAAATAAAGACATGAACTTTATCATTCGGCTTCAACACGGCAAGGGGACTTCTCCGTAGGTTATGAGATTAATGATTCAAGGTTTTGTAATGAGTGTTATAGCACCATAGCATCTTGGAAGGCCAAAACATTTTGTATACTCTGCCACATTGGAATATTTATTTATATATACATAATATCTCATGCGATATATATTGAATTCAAATAATTGAGTAAAGTTGTTTTGTTTTGTTTTACACGCACCACACATTATAGTCATACTTACACAATCGCAAGTGTTGTACTACGCGTCGAATTATGTTAACATATGCGAATGCATCATTCAAATACTATACATTATCGTCACACTTACAACGGGGCTCGCTCCAAGAAAAAGTGGAAACACCGTTGGATGAGAAGCTAGATGTGGAAAAGGTGGTAACACCCTACAATCCCAGGATAGCCGAATCATCAGTAGACACTTTTTCAAAAGAAATTCCAAAGCCACCTCCCTTGGTGTGTTATCTCTATACTCCCACAAAACATGTGATTCCGTAGCACAAATGACATGATCTCTAGAAAATCTACAGTACCAGATATATGGGCTACCTCCCTAGGTACGCCTCGTCAATCAACTCCCTGATGCAAGCAATAGATGAAGCAATCTTCATCGACAAACAATTGAGTGATGTGAGCTTTCATCCTAACAAGATGGATTGTGAGTATGGGCTGCCCTCTATATTTATCAACAGAGAGTGAGACAAAGGGTGGGGTGAGTGACTAGTCCTTTTCCTTCAATTCAAATGAGAGGTGAGCTGTGTGGAATGGAGGGTGGCACACACAAGTTGGGCCTCTCAATGCACAATGCATGATTTGTTCCTGTGCACTATAAGGCTCCCTAGCCTTCCTTCTGGCACTGTATGCCAGCACAAGGCGGGATACACTGCTGCACCATCAAATGCGCATATGGCATACAACCTTTGCATAAGTGATTGTGAGAATAACAATAATGGGTGTGTAAGGATCAAGTTTCCCTCTTGTATTCTCAACCAGAGTGTCAGTCAGAGGAGGGTCGAGTGTGACTGGTGTGTCCTCAAAACAATCATCGAGAGGTGAGATTACGGGACGTTACGACACTTGGCACAAGGTGTGTTTTCCTTTCTCTATGCAACCACAAGATGAGTCTTTGCCATCGTCACAAGACACGTCACCCTGTTTTGTATACTACACCATAAGGCTCCTTGGCCTTCCTACTTGCACTTATGCTAGACGGGGTTGGATACACTTATGCACCATCAACTGTGCACCCTAGCATACTCCTTTTGTCCCATTTCCCTTATCTTCACAGCATACTCCTATTGACTATTGTGTAGGGTTAGTAAAACTTAGGATACGTCTAGCACAACAAGGACCACGCAGCGGTACCCAGGGAGGCAGCTTTGTTGATGAAGGTGCAGGAATTCGGGTGATGATGAAGGATTTTGCACTCGCGCACAGTCACTCAAATGGGGAGGAAAGAACAGTCACTCGCCTCGTAACGTACAATACTCGATGGATCTTGTAGAGAACCCCCATAAGGTACACCCAGTTTAGAACTCGACAAGGAAAATGGGATAAAAGGAGTATGCCAAGGTGCATAGTTGATGGTGCATAAGTGTGTCCAACCCCATCTAGCATAAGTGTAAGTAGGAAGGCCATGGAGCCTTATGATGCAGTGTACAAAATAGGGTGACGTGTCTTGTGACGATAGTAGAGATCCATCTTGTGGATGCTTAGGGAAAGGAAAACATACCTTGTGCCAAGTGTCATAACGTCCCTCAATCTCACCTCTCGATGATTGTTTTGAGGACACACCAGTCACACTCGACCCTCCTGTCACTGACGCTTTGGTTGAGAATACAGGAGGGAAACCCGATCTTTACACCCATTATTTTTGTTCTCACAATCACTTTTGCAAAGATTCTATGCCGTATGCGCATTTGATGGTGCAACAGTGTATCCCGCCCTGTGCTGGCATACAGTGCGAGAAGGAAGGCCAGGGAGCCTTATAAAGTATAGGAATAGATCGTGCGTTGTGCATTAAGAGGCCCAACCCGTGTGTGCCACCCTCCATTCCACATAGCTCACCTTTCATTTGAATTGAAGGAAAAGGATTGGTCACTCACCCCACCCTTTCTCTCACTCTCTGTTCATAAATACAGAGGGAGCTCATACTCACAACCCATCCTGTTAGGATGAAAGCTCACATCACTCAATTGCTTGTCGATGAAGATCACTTCGTCTATTGCTAGCATCAGGGAGTTGATGACAAGGCATTTCGTCGGTGTTAGGGAATCACAAGTTCTACGGGGAGTATAGAGATAGCACACCAAGGGAGGCGGCTTTGAAATTTCTTCTGGGAAAGTGATGTGACATCAATAGTCAACCGCAATGCTCTGCAAATTGGGCCAAGTTTTACTAATCCTACACCTTTTGTTTGCAAGTGATGGTTATGCTTTAAGTGTGGGGACATTAACCTGCAATCCGATGACACGTCTTGTGTTCATGCGAAGTCATTTCACCCTACCTAGTAAGGTTTTAAGTGTGGGGACGCGTCCCTACGCATCTGCCGAGCATACATCTTGCATATGTCATTCACAGAATATGTGTATATCCCATGTCTTCAGTTAACCTTAATGGGTCCCTTGCCCACCCATCATCCCTTGTCTCCCTTACCTATGAGGTCGTTCCTATTGTTATTTTTCTTTACACAACGTTTTGGTCGTTTTTCCATGTGAACATACCCTAAGTTTACAAAAACCAAAAGTCAACCTTACAACCATGTGTATCCCTTTACACTGTATCTTTTTCCTTTTACCACCCCTTGTTCCAAGAAATGGATTGAAAGTTACTAGTTTTTTAAGCGATTCCTACACATTGGATGTTTGTCCATGTGAGCGCTCCTTTATTGTTTCGGAACACCGATCTGATGTGACACCCCTGTCTTATACCTTCCACTTGCAATTTTTTCCTTTTATTGCCAATCATTCCAACATATGGTTTATCTGTTATTAATTTTTGCGGGTTTTCGTGTCTTTTTCGTTCGTATTTTTGTCATTTTTCCATGTGAACTTGCCCTATTCTCCTCAGAATTCAATTCTAAGTGGCTAGACTTGACCGGCCTCCTTTCTACCCATTTTCCCTTTTTCCACTGCCCTGTTTTGACCTATGGATTTTTCGTTCTTAATTTTTATAGGTGTTTTCGAGCTTCGTTTTATTGTTTGTCCCATGTGAATGCCTCTTAACCCCATCGGAACTGAGTTCTAATGTGCCCCCCTGAAGATCATCTGTGTTTTGACATTTTTCCTTTTGACTGCCCTCCATTCCAATGGCTGGATCATTAATTATTAATTTCTGAATCCCTTTTCGGGTACGATTGTTGGGTTTTTCCCCTGTAGATGCATCTTATCTTCATTAGAATTATGTTGTGATGTGATAAGATTGTCAGTCATGTTCTTTGGCACATTTCTCATTCGTCCTACACTTCGTTCCGATGAATGGAATCTCTGATATTAATTCTTGTGTGCATTTTTGGGCTTGATTTTCACATTTTTCCCATGTGAATGTCATGCATTCTCCCCGGACCCCCTATTGTATTTTTCCATTGTCTTCCCCTTGCCTTCCAGCACATTTTCCATTTTTACAACATTTCATTCCGATGCATGGTTTGGGTTTTATTAATTTTTTTGTGTTTTTACGTGTGTACGCACTTCTCACGTTGCGTGTGACCATCCGTGTTTTTTATTTACCCCTCTTCTGATGCGTTTGTCGCACCGTTCGACCCCGTGATGGTGTCCCCGTCGTCTACGGGGGTCCTGTTGCCACTGCAAATTTTTTTACCCTTGCCCTCTACGCCTATGTGCGGGACAAGGGGGGCTACCTTGTTTTTATTTTTTTTAATCTTTTTTTTCAATGAAAATTTTTATAATCCCTCGCCCCCCGACGGTTCCCTCCTCCCCCTTCCTTCCTCTCTCCTCTCTCCTTTCTTCTTTCTTCTTTTTTTCTTTCTTTCTCTTACCTCCCCCCTCTCTGCGTACCCTCCCCTTTCCCCCATTGCCCCTCTCTCCTCTCTCTCTCCTCTTCTTCTCTAGATCAACAAATTTCTGCTCCCTTACAGACATTGATAGCTAGGACTATTGCTCTCTCATATAGTTTTTGGTATCCAATCTATGTTGGAGACCTCCCTTACATCCTTTCTTCAGTCTGTTTACGCAGGAGTGTATACTTCCTTGCAAGACAGGGTGGATTCATTGAAGGACCTGCCAACCTCATTTCGAGAATTTGGCCATTCCCTTGTGATCCAATCACAAGATCATATGACTCTGCACTTGCTGCACAAGTGTTGCATCAAACTATGAGGCTTATTCTACTCATTGAACGGAGTCACGAAACAATCTATTCCTGATTACATTAGGCTGACATCGTTAGTCCTAGGGTTCCAAGTTCCATCTTGTAAGATTCTTGGGGACAAACCCTAGCTCACTTTCCAAATATGTTTCACTGTCCCTACATTCGGTGAATGTGGGCAAGTACTTAAGGTATAGGAGTTTCAATTTTAGCAATACGTACAATTAGATCACGTATTAATTTTCTAGTGAATTTCTTGGAATTTAACTCATTCTAAACGATTACTCCACGGTTTAGGTGTTTTAGGTTTATGCCAATTTATTTAACTCTAGAAGATAATTACGTTATCATTTCCACATGACTCGTTGTCTACGCATAAATTGATTTTTTTCAACCCTAACTTATCGATTTAAGGTCAGGCATAGGTTACGTTAATTCCAACTAATCTTCCTATAACTTTGCAAACAAAATTCATGCTAAACAAGCAAACTTTTACTTGATAATTTATGCAGTTGACAAACAATAATTTCCTAGAGTTATGCATCGTAAGAATCATTTCATGCCTTGCACTTTCCTAAGGATTCCTAGCACTTTCCATGATGATTCATTGCGAAGAGGATATGGGTTAATAGTGCGATATGGAGTTTATACTTCCATGCTTAAACGAAGTATACTATTTTAATTACGTTCTATAACAATGGACATTAATCCAATTTTAATTCATTGCATTGTGTAAAGCTATTTACTAGAAATGCATTTATGCGGCCTTTATTTTGCTTGTTTTATTGAAAATATTAATGACTAAATTCCTCCGTCGTGAGCTAATTTTTCTAAAGCCTTTAAGACAAAGAATGCATCCTAATTCCAACAATTATCCTTTGCACGATTGAATTATAACAATACCAAATAAAAATTAGGAATGAAAACCTGGACTTGGGGTGAGATGTCCACGTGGATGCCAGGAGACAACCCTCCCGTGGTGGCTGCGCTTTGGACTTTCTTAGGAGGCATCGCAATTGTAGTCTTTATGTCGCGGAAGCAGCTTCACAACTCCTTTTTGAAATTCCACCATGGCTTCCTTTGCGATAACTTGCACCGTCAGTCGGAAATGGTTTCTAGAAGGTTTCCTCCTACGAACTTGAGTGGGGATTTCCTACAGGAAGGGTCTTTAAAACCCCGACTTAAAAGTGGGCAAAAGGCCTTGATCTCAACGGGGTAATGGGCTTTTAAACCCCACTTGAGAGGGCAATACGAGGACTCACGGAAAAGGGCTTTGGATCCTGGGGCTGGGTGGAAAGGAAAAGGGGAAAAAAGGGTGTGCAAGACCTTCAAGAGGTTATTTTGTGTGAGAAGGGGAAAGGCCTTAAAAGAGGCACATGAGGGAATTGTATATGGGGGAAATAAGGGTTAAAGATATCGTATGAAGACCCTTTTAGGAATTTGGACGGGAAAAGGGCTTATAGAGCCTTAGGAGGAAATTCGGGGGGGGGGGGGGGGGGGGGAAGGAAAAGGCCTAAGGGGGTTTTAAAACACGAGGGGGGGGGGGGGTAGTCCTAAAAAGCCATAGGAAGGGGGCTTAAGGGAGATTTAAACACGGGGGGGGGGGGGGGGGGGGGTTAAATAAGATCTTTAAGGTCAACTTTTATCGAGGGGGAAAGGGGGCTTATGAAGCTCTTTTAGAAGCTTCTACATGTGGCAGGGGGGGTACAGTCGACAACCGACCTTCAAAGCTAGCGTAGGGCTTCGGCGGCAGGGCAAACTCCTTTGGCGGTGCCCTATCGATGCTGCTGTTGCAGCCCCCGGTCTCTTCCCGCGCAAAGACTACCTCTCTCTCTTTCGCTGAGCCTCACGGCAGCCAGAATTCGACGACCTCAATCTCTTCCTCATGAGTCTCTATACTCACACTCTTTGAATTTTGATGGCATCCCCCCCCCTGAATTGTTCATGGCAGCGCTCAGCCGTCCTCCCCCTTGCACCCCCCCTACTTTATATAGGTAAGGGGAGGGGGATCCTCCCTCCCTTGCATGTCGTCGCGCATGGCTAGGAGACTAGGCAAGCTCCAGCAAGGAGCTTGCCTCTCTTGCTATTCCCCTCTTCCTCCAGCT
Organism: Lygodium microphyllum; assembly: GCF_053477565.2. Lineage (NCBI taxonomy): Eukaryota > Viridiplantae > Streptophyta > Polypodiopsida > Schizaeales > Lygodiaceae > Lygodium > Lygodium microphyllum. Next base: position 57,791,241 of record NC_141138.1, read on the forward strand.
CGACAGTCGGCTGGAGGAGAGGGGAAATTTTTTTGCCTTTATTTAATTAAATTTTTTTTATTCCTATGCCCTATTAGAAGTAGTTCACGCATGAAAGGAGGAAAATAAAATTAGAACATTACATTCTCTCCCCCTTGGAGGAATCGAGATGTCCTCATCTTGAGATAAACTGGGGATATTGATGGTTAAGAGTGCCTTCATCTATTCAAGTGGCATCCTCTTCGGGATAATCTTTCCATTGGACGATGCATTCTCTCAAGGTTCTGGATCGCAATTGTCTCTCCCTAACATCTAAGATCCTGTCTCTCAGGAAGTTGCAGTTTATAAGCATTAGGTCCTAGGCACTTGAGGATCTTGTACGGTCCACAATACCTTGGAATTAGCTTCTTGCAATCTCCTAAGGATAGGGAAATCTTCTTAGGGCGTACGCGAATGAAGACCATGTCTCCTTCTTTGAAGACTCTATCTTGACGTTTCAAATCCGCGTATGCCTTCTGTCTATCCTTGGCAGCTTGGATGTCCTGTCTTATTGACTTTATTTGATCATTCATCTCTTCCAACATCTGCCTTGAAGCTTCAACCCTTAAGGTTGGATCTGAGAAGTTTAGGGGACTTCGGCAGTCATGACCATACAATGCTTGGAAAGGGGTCATCTAAATGCTTTGTTGGTAAGAAGCATTGTAGGCAAATTCAACCAAGGGCAAGTATTGAATCCACCTCTTCGGCTCATGATAGTAGTATGCCCTAAGCATATCCTCCATGACTTGATTTACTCACTCTATTTGGGCATCTGTTTGGGGATGATAAGCGGTGCTAAAGCAGAGTTGAGTCCCAATGGCTTCAAAGATAGCTCTCCAGAAGTGTGATGTGAAGAGAGAATCACGATCACTAATGATTCTTCTGGGTAACCCATGTAGCTTAAATATCTCCTTGATAAACAATCTTGCAATGTCTGAGGCTTTATAGTTTGTCGTTACTGGAATAAGGTGTGCAACCTTAGTGAGCATGTCAACCACAACCATGATGGAGTTGTATCCTCCCTGAACTTGGGGTAGGCCAATAACAAAATCCATACTGATGAATTCCCATTTCATTTGGGGAATGTCAAGCGGTTGCAGCTTCGCTGGCATCTTGACATGTTCGGCTTTGATACGTTGACAAGAGAAAGAATTAAGGAATGCCTTGTGACTAAGTGCATCGGCAACTACATTCTCTTTTCCTGGTCGGTACTTGATTTCAAAGTCATACTCCTCCAACACTTCAATCCACCAACATTGCCTCATGTTGAGCTCATTCTGGGTAAAGATTCATTTGAGACTCTTATGGTCAGTTACTAGAGTAAACTTGTTACCCAACAGGTAGTGTCTCCAAAGCTTTAGAGCATGGATGACAGCTAGCAATTCCAGGTCATGCGTAGTATAATTCTTCTCATGACTCTTCAATTTCCTTGAAGAGTATGCTACAGGATGACCTTCCTGCATGAGCACACATCCCAAGGCAAGTGTGCTAGCATCAGTTACTACCTAGAACTCCTGATTGAGGTCTAGAAGTTTTAGGATAGGTGCTGATACCAAACTTTGCTTCAATCTGTCAAAGCTATTTTGTTCGAGATTTGACCATGCAATGGAAGTTTGCTTCTTCAGTAAGTCCGTCTCAGAGGTGCTGCAATCAAAGCATAGTTTTTGATGAAGACCCTATACCATCCTGTCAATCCAAGAAAGCTGCGTATTTCTTTGACAGATGTTGGTATTGGCCATTCTAACACATCTCTGACCTTGGCTGGGTCCACTGAGATTCCTTCCGCTGATACGATGAAACCCAGATATTCAATCTGACGTTTGAAGAATGCACACTTCTTCATCTTAGCATACAGTTTATGTGCCCTCATTGTCTCAAGGACAATCCGAAGTTGGGGCTCATGATCTTCTTCCTGTTTAGAATATACTAAAGTGTCGTCGAAGAAGACAAGCACGAAATAATCAAGATATGGCCTAAAGATATCCTGCATTAACCTGTTGAAGGTGGCAGGTGCATTCGTAAGTCCGAATGACATAACTAGGAACTCAAAGTGCCCATATCTTGTATTGAAGGATGTCTTGGGGATATCTTCTTCCTTGATCCTTATCTGATAGTAACCTGACCTAAGATCAATCTTGGAGAAGATCTTTGCACCTTGAAGATGATCAAGAAGCTCATCTATTCTAGGAATAGGGTACTTGTTCTTGACCGTTGATTGATTCAATCCTCGATAATCAATACATAGTCAAAGTGTTCCATCTTTCTTTTTCTGGAACAGTACTGGAGCTCCCCATGGTGAACTGCTAGGCTGGATGTAGCCCTGATCTAGCAGTTGCTTGATTTGTTTCTTCAGCTCAATTGCTTCTGGTATGGACATTCTATAAGGTCTCTTTGCAATTGGTGCAGCTCCTGGTACTAACTTAATCTCATGATCCATTTCTCTTTGAGGCGGGAGTTCTTTCAACTCTTCAGGGAATACGTCCGCGTATTCCTTTAGCCAAGAAGGTCCTTCACTAGACTCTTGCTTCTGATCTAACTTGTTGAGCTTAATTAAGTAGACAGGTAATCCTTTTCTGACTCCTTTTATGATCCGAGATACTTTGGCCAATTGGATTTTTGGCACTCCAGCCTCACCTTGAGTTGTGGCTAATTCCCTTTCAGAGTTCCGAAAGGAAACTTGACCCTTTCCACAATGAATGTGGGCGTCATTAGGCCTAAGCCAATCCATTCCGAGTAGGCACTCATGGATATCTAAATTCATGACTCTGAATTTGATCGAAGTCGTTTTTCCTCCTAGAAAGAATTCCACCTTAGCAGTTTGCCTGGCACAAGTAACCTCACGACCATTTGCCAATTCCACAAGCAAGATAGGTGCTTCTACTGTGGCTATTCCTAATCTTTTTGCATAAGCTGGTGAGATAAAGGAATGTGTACGACCACAATCAATCAAGGTCTTGAAACTTTTACCTTGATAGTTCGACGGTGTCTAAATTATCGAGAACTCGTGATTCAGGGCTTTCTTGTATAGAGCGGCATGGACTATCGCCCTTTTAAATTCTGCTTCCATGGTCGGATCTTCTTCTTCCTCTTCTTCGCACATTTTCCTATTGGGAACGCAGGCGGTTCTTCCTCTGCCTCGGGTAGCGGCTCCTTGACCACGGCCCGTTCCTTGGAAAGGTGCTTGGTGATGTCCTCCACCAAGCTTGGGACATTGCCTCTTGAAATGACCGGGCTTGTTGCAGTGGAAACAACGGAGGTTTTGGCCATTACTTTGAGTAGGAACAAAGTTGTTGACGTTATTAGTCCTTTCTTTCTTTCTTTGTCCCTGATTATGACCTTGAACTCTCTTCATCTGAGGTCTGAATGCTCCTCTGTTCGGGTCATTATAAGACCAAGTTTTGTTACCCCTTGGTCTAGACTGCACCTCCTGAATTATAGGCGCAGCTTGAATGAGTGCATCTTGAAGATCTGATGGACGCATAGATTCGAGACGGGTATTTACTGGTGGATTTAAACCAGCACAAAATTTGGACACCTACTGTGTCATGTCCATCTGCGGCGCATACTTAAGAAGTGAGACGAATTTAGAGTAGTATGCGTCAAGAGTGAGCCCCAGCTGTTTTAGCTCGTAGAACTCATTCATTTTCTACGTGCGATATGCAGGTGGTAAGTATCTTCCCTGCACGGCTTACTTCAGCTTCTCCCAGGTAATGGATCCCTCCGCAATCCCTTGATCCCTGCACCATTGCTTCCACCAAAGCCTGGCTTCGCCGGTGAGCTTCAGCTTGGCGAGCATAGCCTGATTGGCGGGTGCAGTACCGGCTGCTTCGAAGTAATCCTCCATGGATTCAATCCAAATTTCAGCATCAGCTTGGACAGACCTGTCTCTCCCGTCAAATTCGGGCGGCTTAATCTGCTTGAGAAAAAACTTCTTCTCCTAGATTACATCAGTACTTGATGTAGGAGGCAAACTAGGAACTTGTACCTGGGGTTGTGCCTGGATAAAGGTTTCTTAATGTTATTACACGATAATCGTTATTGATTTATATTACATCTTCAATTTTGTCTATCAACCAAGAAATCTAACCACTTAACTCTTTATCAATTCTCATGCACAATCAGACATTGATAAAAAGTAGTATTACATTTATCTACAAGAACTGTATAATAGTATGGTTTTGGGTCATGTATCTTCAGGAATCGCTAAGTCATTGGAAGTTCAGGGTATCCTTTCCTTTGGAACCCATTCTTCTCATGGCGCCCCAACACTTTAATCCTGTCAGCGAGGATTACATGGGTTACTTCCTTATATACATATGAGTTCATCTCAACCCTTCGACCTCGAATATGTAAAATTGAGTTTACGTGAGCTTCCACAAAAATGAACAGCTTCATGACTTTCACGTCTTCCAACCACTTGATCCTCTTTAGGTTGGTTTGTAGATAAGCAAACCGATGGGCGGCTATATAGTAGATTCCTGAGGCACCCGTCCATCTTCGTTCCATGCACAAAGGTGATGGATTATAGATTTGCTCCAGGATGTTCCCTTTGTCGATAATGCGGAGAACGCATTGCAATCATAAACATGATTCGAAATACTAAGAACTTGTTCCACGCTTCGTAATTCTGCAAGACAGCATTGGAAGTAAGGAGATATTTGGAACATCAACATTTGCTTTACTTCATCTTATTAAGATTTCATAAAAATAATTCCTTGTTGGTTGGCTCTGATACCAACTGTAACGTGTCCACTTGTATCTTCAGGACACGTCCTAGCAGTCCATTAGAAAGGATGTCTAGAAAGCTCCGCTCGGCACTCCCATGGAATGTTACGGGGTTTGCGATCTAGGGCTTTCCGCGTCTACCATGTAGCGGAAGTATTCCAGCCGTTCCCACTTAGGATTGACCTGAATTAGGGTTTTTCCTTATTGGTCATTTCCTAACGGCCACTAGCATCGGACCCAAGCGAACTACTTTACGCAGAAACGCCAAGTCCGAAGCGGATTCACACTGCACTTGGTTCAAGGAGAATGGGAAATGAGAGGGATGCAAGGCTCAACCTCTCTGTCATAAGGCATAGTCCCATTCTGTTCCCCTAAAACAGCGTAAATCGGGATCAATCATAACTCTAGGTCAACGCTTTTGTTGTTCGTGTTCTTTGACGATCTTCCTGCTGTCCATCGTGATTTGAGAAAAGTTCCCGGCCAACCGGGACCACCCATCCGCAGGACGGACCTATGGCCCATCCTCCGCACTTTCCTTGGGTTGTTTTAGTTATTTAATTACCTAACACATTAGTTGGACATGTATCAATCAGCTTCTTTAATTAGCCTATTAGGCACTGGTTCTTTCACATAATCATATCACTTGACATAGAAAAATAATGTCAAACAAGTTCCTTATTAACAGGTTATCATATTTATCTTTGAAATACAAAAAGTCCAGCCCGTAGGCTTATCCACAATCCGCCCAAAGGCTATCCAACAATTCACAGGGATCACTAATCCAAGTTTCCGCCCGTAGACTAGTATGCGGGCCTCGAGATCCAATCCCGAGTCATGTTAGCCTCTTGTGCAGGGCCCGGAAGGCGAGGGATTTATGGCCAGAGCCCCCCTGGCACCCAAGCGTCCTCCTGATCCAAGTAGTGCTCAACGGAGAGACCTCTTGCGGCGGTTTCGGTCCACTTTCCCAGTGCGGTTAACAGCCCCCTTGGTTAGGGTCAGGCAGGCAGTCGGGGGTAACTAAAGCTGCCTCTCCCTTCAGGCCTTCAACCTGAAGGAATGAATCCTTCCTTTCGAATGCATCCAGCACTTGATCTGGGATGACTTGCGACTTGGCAAGATCCCTATATCCTGGGTTGGGCGTACCCTACTAACCCGACTTGGTCAATACCTTAAGTTCATATGTTATACCAATTTATTGGTTTGTTCTTTGCTCCAAGAAATTATCTTTACTCAAGAAAGATACGAAATTAGGATGATTACCCATCCTCTTGCAAGATAACTTGCGTAAGGACCTGCCAACCTCATTGCGAGAATTTGGCCATTCCCTTGTGATCCAATCACAAGATCATATGACTCCGCACTTGCTACGCAAGTGTCGCATCGAACTATGAGGCTTATTCTACTCATTGAATGGAGTCACGAAACAATCTATTCCTGATTACATTAGGCTGACGTCGTTAGTCCTAGGGTTCCAAGTTCCATCTTGTAAGATTCTTGGGGACAAACCCTAGCTCACTTTCCAAATATGTTTCACTGCCCCTACATTCGATGAATGTGGGCAAGTATTTAAGGTATAGGAGTTTCAGTTTTAGCAATACATACAATTAGGTCATGTATTAATTTTCTAGTGAATTTCTTGGAATTTAACTCATTCTAGACGAGTACTCTGCGGTTTAGGTGTTTTAGAATTATGCCAATTTATTTAACTCTAGAAGATAATTACGTTATCATTTCCACATGACTCGTTGTCTACACGTAAATTGATTTTTTTCAACCGTAACTTATCGATTTAAGGTCAGGCATAGGTTAGGTTAATTCCAACTAATCTTCCTATAACTTTGCAAACAAAATTCATGCTAAACAAGCAACCTTTTACTTGATAATTTATGCAGTTGACAAACGATAATTTCCTAGAGTTATGCATCGTAAGAATCATTTCATGCCTTGCACTTTCCTAAGGATTCCTAGCACTTTCCATGCCTTGCACTTATCGATTTAAGGTCAGGCATAGATTAGGTTAATTCCAACTAATCTTCCTATAACTTTGCGAACAAAATTCATGCTAAACAAGCAACCTTTTACTTGATAATTTATGCAATTGACAAACGATAATTTCCTAGAGTTATGCATCGTAAGAATCATTTCCTAAGGATTCCTAGCACTTTCCATGATGATTCATTGCGAAGAGGATATGGGTTAATAGTGTGATATGGAGTTTATACTTCCATGCTTAAATGAAGTATACTATTTTAATTCCGTTCTATAACAATGGACATTAATCCAATTTTAATTCATTGCACAGCGTAAAGCTATTTACTAGAAATGCATTTATGCGACCTTTATTTTGCTTGTTTTATTGAAAATATTAATGACTAAATTCCTCTATCGTGAGCTAATTTTTCTAAAGCCTTTAAGACGAAGAATGCATCCTAATTCCAACAATTATCCTTTGCACTATTGAATTATAACAATACCAAATAAAAATTAGGAATGAAAACCTAGACTTGGGGTGAGATGTCCACGTGGATGCTAGGAGACGACCCTCCCGCGGCTGCACTTTGGACTTTCTTAGGAGGCATCGCAATTGTAGTCTTTCTGTCGTGGAAGCAGCTTTACAACTCCTTTTTGAAATTCCACCGTGGCTTTCTTTACAACCCCCTTGGTTAGGGTCAGGCAAGCAGTCGGGGGTAACTAAAGCTGCCTCTTAAATCTGTAATAAGCGCAAACATATCCATTGGTCGTTTTTGTGGACAAACTGCTAAGGAATGAATCCTTCCTTTCGAATGCGTCCAGCACTCGATCTGGGATGACTTGCGACTTGGTAAGATCCCTATATCCCGGGTTGGGCGTACCCTACTAAGCAGACTTGGTCAATACCTTAAGTTCATATGTTATACCAATTTATTGGTTTGTCCTTTGCTCCAAGCAATTATCTTTACTCAAGAAAGATACTAAATTAGGATGATTACTTATCCTCTTACAAGATAACTTGCGTAAGGACCTGCCAACCTCATTGCGAGAATTTGGCCATTCCCTTGTGATCCAATCACAAGATCATATAACTCCGCACTTGTTGCGCAAGTGTCGCATCGAACTATGAGCCTTATTGTACTCATTGAACGGAGTCACGAAAAAATCTATTCCTGATTACATTAGGCTGACATCGTTAGTCCTAGGGTTCCAAGTTCCATCTTGTAAGATTCTTGGGGACAAACCCTAGCTCACTTTCCAAATATGTTTCACTATCCCTACATTCGATGAATGTGGGCAAGTATTTAAGGTATAGGAGTTTCAGTTTTAGCAATACATACAATTAGGTCACGTATTAATTTTCTAGTGATTTTCTTAGAATTTAAATAATTCTAAACGAGTACTCCACGGTTTAGGTGTTTTAGGTTTATGCCAATTTATTTAACTCTAGAAGATAATTACGTTATCATTTCCACATGACTCGTTGTCTACACGTAAATTGATTTTTTTCAACCTTTACTTATTGATTTAAGGTCAAGCATAGGTTAGGTTAATTCCAACTAATCTTCCTATAACTTTGCAAACAAAATTCATGCTAAACAAGCAACCTTTTACTTGATAATTTATGCAGTTGACAAACGATAATTTCCTAGAGTTATGCATCGTAAGAATCATTTGATGCCTTGCACTTTCCTAAGGATTCCTAGCACTTTCCATGCCTTGCACTTATCGATTTAACGTCAGGCATAGGTTAGGTTAATTCCAACTAATCTTCCTATAACTTTGCGAACAAAATTCATGCTAAACAAGCAACCTCTTACTTGATAATTTATGCAATTGACAAACGATAATTTCCTAGAGTTATGCATCGTAAGAATCATTTCCTAAGGATTCCTAGCACTTTCCATGATGATTCATTGTGAAGAGGATATGGGTTAATAGTGTGATATGGAGTTTATACTTCCATGGTTAAACGAAGTATACTATTTTAATTCTGTTCTATAACAATGGACATTAATCCAATTTTAATTCATTGCATTGTGTAAAGCTATTTACTAGAAATGCATTTATGCGACCTTTATTTTACTTGTTTCATTGAAAATATTAATGACTAAATTCCTCCGTCGTGAGCTAATTTTTCTAAAGCCTTTAAGACAAAGAATGCATCCTAATTCCAACAATTATCCTTTGCACGATTGAATTATAACAATACCAAATAAAAATTAGGAATGAAAATCTGGACTTGGGGTGAGATGTCCACGTGGATGCCAGGAGACGACCCTCCCGCGGCTGCACTTTGGACTTTCTTACGAGGCATCGCAATTGTAGTCTTTCCGTCACGGAAGCAGCTTTACAACTCCTTTTTGAAATTCCACCGTGGCTTCCTTTGCGATAACTTGCACCGTCAGTCGGAAATGGTTTCTAGAAGGTTTCCTCCTGCGAACTTGAGTGGGGATTTCCTACAGGAAGGGTCTTTAAAACCCCGACTTAAAAGTGGGCAAAAGGCCTTGATCTCAACGGGGTAACGGGCTTTTAAACCCCACTTGAGAGGGCAATACGAGGGCTCACAGAAAAGGGATTTGGATCCTGGAGCTGGGTGGAAAAGAAAAGGGGGAAAAAGGGTGTGTAAGACCTTCAAGAGGTTATTTTGTGTGAGAAGGGGAAAGGCCTTAAAAGAGGCACATGAGGGAATTTTATATGGGGGAAATAAGGGTTAAAGATACCGTATGAAGACCCTTTTAGGAATTTTGGGGGGAAAAGGGCTTATAGAGCCTTAGGAGGAAATTCGGGGGGGGGGGTAAATAAGACCTTTAAGGGCAACTTTTATTGGGGGGAAAAGGGGGCTTATGAAGCTCTTTTAGAAGCTTCTACATGTGGCAGGGGGGGTATAGTCGACAGCCGGCCTTCAAAGCTGGTGTAGGGCTTCGGCGGCAGGGCGAACTCCTTTGGCGGCGCCCTATCTATGCTGCTGCTACAGCTCCCGGTCTCTTCCCGTACGAAGACCACCTCTCTCTCTTTCGCCCAGCGTCACGGCAGCCAGAATTCAACGACCTCAATCTCTTTCTCATGAGTCTCTACACTCACACTCTCTGAATTTTGATGGCGTCCCCCCCCTGAATTGTTCATGGCAGCGCTCAGTCGTCCTCCCCCTTGCACCCCCCCTAGTTTATATAGGTAAGGGGAGGGGGATCCTCCCTCCCTTGCGTGTCGTCGCGCATGGCTAGGAGACTAGGCAAGCTCCAGCAAGGAGCTTGCCTCTCTTGCTATTCCTCTCTTCCTCCAGCTCGACAGTCGGCTGGAGGAGAGGGGAAATTTTTTTGCCTTTATTTAATTTAAAAAAATTTATCCCTATTCCCTATTAGAAGTAGTTCACGCGTGAAAGGAGGAAAATAAAATTAGAATGTTACAATGTAGATGAGAACAAAGCCTTGGAACGTCCTAAACTGAGTATGAAATTTAAGAAGAAACGTCTTCATCCTACTTAGCGGAAGAGGATTTTCATGATTTTATCAATTTTTTTCTTAATGAAAATCTTTTCCTTTTCTCTCCATTTTTGGGAGCGTATGCCATTCAAACTACCTAATTTTGTGTCAAGTGTCAGTGTATGTGTATGTTATTTTTCTCTCAAGTGGAATTGAATATGAAGATGGAACTGATTGCGAAGCTGATTAATGGATGGATGGACAGAAGAAACATGTTATATCTTTATCAAAAAAAAATTTGATTTTAAGAAGTGTTAATGGATAAAGGGTTTTCCTTTTGTTATATAATTTCTAAAATACAGGTGATAAGTTGGGGTCGTGGTTGGATGGATTTTTCATGAAGATTGATATTGAAGATTGATTTGAGCTCTTTAATGAACTTGTATTTCCTTTTTCTTAGGTCATGAGGACTCTTCCCTTTTTAAGTGTGAGGATATGTTGAATGCTGAATTTTTGGTTCATTTTTGTTGTTTTTGAAGGCTGAATGGTTGATTTTTATGGATTTTGAGTGATGATTGATTATTTTGGAAGTGTTTGAAAGTGTTTCCAATAATATTGATTATATTTTGAAAGCTCATGATGATTCTCAGTAGAAATATGAGGCTCTATGATGTTCTAATAGGTTCTCTTGAGGTTTTGATTGCTTTTGATAGCTTCTATTTAGCTTTTGTTTTGTTCCTTTTTTCTTCTGTATGCAGTATGGATTAATGATTGATGGAATTTGAGGTCTTTCGAAAGCTCATTAAATGATTTTTATGGTTTGGAATGGTTTTAGTGAGTTATGTGGTTCTGATGCTTTCTGTTGACCTTTTCTAACCCTTTACTGAGCTTCTATAGAGCCTTTATTCCTGCTCTATTTATGTTCTGTTTTGTTCTGTAGATCTTTTGTAAGTGTTCTATGGAATGTATGCATGACTTTGGGGAATTTTTCTAGCCCTGTAAAGATGTGAATATAAGTTCAAAAGAGCTCAAGGAAGCGGAATAAGTAGTTGCTGAAGACTCAAGAGAAGTCTGGAGTGAAGTGACAATGATGAGCTATGAAGAGTCACTCTAGTGGCTCTCGTGACTTTTCATATCAAACACACCTTTTGGAAGGGGCATCCATGACCAAAGAATGATTATTATGAGTGATTATTAAGCATTGTAGGGAGCAGATGATGTACTATTGATTGAGAGAGAAAGAGAGAGTTAGAGATAGCCAATTCTATGCCAAACAATGTATCTTTCTATGAGATATTGTGAGAGAAAACTATGAAGACAATGAAGATGAATACTATGTGATATTTTTACATTCAAAATGGTGTTTCTTTTGTGTTCTCTTTGTCTATCAATGAAAAATATGAAAAAAATTATCAATCTTTTTGAAGTTAAAGTCGTGAGAGAATTGTTTCTATGATGTTGTGTGAAGATTTCTTGCTAGTAGTCGTGTTATTTTGCTTGTTGTGGTTCTCTAAAGAATGAAAGAAAAGCTTGTTGATGTTACAAGATAGATTTTCTTGCAGTAGAAACCTGTTTTCCTTGGTGTCTCTCTTGGGAATCCATGTAAGGACTCCCTTTGAGGAGTGTGGGAAGAGTTATCTGTTGGATTACTATCCATATAAATGATAAGTTCTACATTAGAGCTTAGGGTAGTATACACCTTAGATGCTCGTGGTGGCCGCAAGGCTATGAGGGGTGGTTTGAGTGCATAGTAGACGCTGCTAGTTCCATAGAGCTAGTGTCAGGACTGTTTTAGGTCCTGACAGGTGGTGTGTTTGTCAAGAGCTAGGAATACGTAGTGGTCTTTGAATCTCATCAATAGGGACCATTTTATTAGTGTATGCCAAAAGGCAGTAAGATAGATTCAAAGGACTGTCAAGTTGGGTTCAGAAGCAAGAAAGAGTTGAACAGGCTAGATGGCGGAAAAAAATTATTAAGAGATATTCTCATGAGCAGAGTGGTGCGATATTGCTACAAGGGAGGGACCTTAGTAACCCTAGCCCCATGCATACTTTGTTCGAAGGAGGAAGTTCTAGTACTTCCCCTCTTCCAGTCAGCTAGCCCACTTCGAAGTGGAGTAATAGTTCCCATAGTTCAAAATCCTTTAGTGAATTCGGTCGTCATAGCACAACCCGTTACAATCCCAGCAGGAACGGCAGACTTGCTAGCCTTAGGATTTCCTCTATCCATTTTTAATGGGTTAGCAAAGGAAGATGCAACACTTTATATTAATATGCTCCAAAAGTTAATGTTTAATTGTTGAATCCAAGATGAAGGACACTTGATGATGTTCTTTAATATGACTCTGAAAGAATGAGCTATAGTATGGTATCACAGCCTACATGTTGGAACCATAACTATGATTTATTTATTTTTTGTGGCCTTCCAAAGAGAGTTTTTGCCTAAAAGGGGAGGTCAGTACTAGTTGGCTATGTGTTCTCATTGCAACACGTCAAGAACCTCATGAGAATGTTTGAGGCTATGCTAAGAAACTGAAGGAAGTATTTCATAAGTTGCAAACCTAATACCTCTAGGGCAAACTGAAATCTGAGTCTAGGTTTTGGAAATACTTTAGCCTTGACAAATGGAGGCCAAGAGACATCCATGAGTACTTCCAATGGGAGAGGAAGCATGATTCAGAATGTGCCCATGTTGCCAAATCCTCCCAGTGTGACCATGCCTATGGCTAGTCAGTTGGCTCCACCAAGTGTTGGATTCCAAACAAAAAACCCTAATGTTATTCTAAGAAATCAGTAGAGCCAATTGCTAATCAAGTGGTTAGTAGGCCAATGAAACAATAGGTAGATGATTGTGGTTATGAGTCAAGTGCCTCGAATGTCCTTGGTGAAGTTAAGGATATGATAAAGCACTATACTGACATGATCACCAAACGTGCAAATAGTTATTAATGTCAATTTCCTTAAGAAGCAGTAGAATTTCATAGGTAGTTGAAACCTTGAAGAGGCTGCCCCCTCACGATTCAGTTGTAAGTGGTGCGGCGATCAATATTTTCCTAGGAATTGTCCAAGTATTAAATGTGACACATGTGGGAATTCTAGTCATTTAGCTAGTACCTATTGGATCAAGATTAGCTCTCTCTAGCAAGGAAATAGCCAGGTCTAGTCAACCCATCAAGCACAAGAAAATAATCTCCAGCAAGATGAGGGATTGAAACAAATATTGCAAAGAGGGAAAGCTATTGTAGAGGAGCAGCCCAATGGCAATGGAGTAAGCCTTATTGAAGCTATACGTCTCAGTGGCACTAAAGCTTCTAATTTATAGGTCATTATGAGAGGTCAAAAGGGTAAAGTGGATAACAAAGACAAGGTAAAACCTATTGAGGGGAGTCCTAAGTAAGATGATAATGAAACGCAAGTCCTTAATCCTGACATGGAAGGCGGACCTCTAAAATCTATTGATAGTAAAATTGACCCCAATAAGGATAAGGAATTTCCAAAGAAGAAGGAAAAAGCCAAGAAAGAGGCACCAAAGTCTGTTCAAAGACCAAAGGAGATAATGGTCTAGTGGAAAAAGTAAGCTCTTGCTAACTATCATGAATTTGATTTAGCAAGTTCTCTTTGCATAGTTAAGCCGGATGTAAACCTCCTGCAGTTGATTAAGTTGTCTCCAAGAGTTCCTAAGGAGTTTAAAAGGCACACATGGTATATCATGGAGCCCTTGGGCATAGTGTGGATAGGAGATGATTGATTTGAGCATACTAAAAAGCATTGTACAAGGGTAGTAGCGTATGCTGATGGCATATTAGAGAAATATGCCATTGTGGACATGGGATCCTCCATCAACATTATGAGTTCGGAATTAATGGAGAGGCCAGGGTTAGAAATCCAAAAAGATGCCTCCATGATTCTTTGAATGGTCGATGATAGTCTAAGACAATATGAGGGGGTGCATTACTAAATTCCACATGACTATTGCGAATGTGGAATGCATTTTGGACTTTAGAGTGATCAGGTTCGTGGGGCAACCTAGCTATCAAGTATTTCTAGGTAGGCCATGGATCTTACAAGCAGACTGCCAGGTTGATATACCCACTGGTCAGTTGATCTTTGGCAGAGGTGCTAGACATGCAGTAGTAGATGCCTACCTTGAATCTCTTCAAAGTACGAGAGTTCCTTTATCCTCTATAGAGATAGATACATTAGAGGATGCACCTAGTAGTGAGACATCTATAAGTGACAAATCCTATGATGGATCCACTACACAGAGGATATCTATCAAGTAACTTTGAATGAGCCATAGAGGATCAAGAGAGGATAAGAGACGCGGATGTAATTGAGTTAGACCTTGGGATGATGAATTATTCACGGCCAATCAAATTAGGTTCCATGCTCAATTCGGAAGAAAGGGAGGACTATGTGTCCTTGATTTAGGAATTTCATGACATCTTTGCTTGGAGTTATGATGAGTTGAGACTGGTTGTTCATAATATTCCCCTAAAGGAAGGTAGATGCCCTATGTGGCAAAAAGTAAGGTGTATGCCTTTCAAATTAAGAGATAGACTATTCGAGGAGTTGACAAAACCACAAAAACTTGACATGATATTTTTTCTACAAAAGATTACAACTTGGAAATGTATGGCACGTACAACTTTCCAAGGATCTACAATGTGAATGCATAAAGCCCAGAGGAGTGCCTAATCTTCATTGAGTGGGACATCCACCCATCCATCATGCACTTCTCGACCAATTCTCATCCTGCCCCAACCCTACCTTTATTACCACATGTAATTATCTTAGGATACTTAGGATTTTACTCAAACAAAATCCCACGATAGAAGAGGCCCGATTTCCACCACTCTTTTTTTAAATCTAAATGCAGGTATAAATAGCTGCACGATGGCTCATCTAATGATGAGGACTATGCTCTTGCCTTTTTTTTGCATATCCATCATCTTGGAATATATGAATGATAGCCGCTTCACTAGGTATAGCCACCCCTTCCTATCAATGGTAACTCAAAATGTACACATTAACCTAAAAGGCTACTTGCATAGTAGATCCTTCCTTACCAAGTCCCTTAGGCCCTTATAGCATAGCCCCTGAAGAGCATACGGATGACGTCTAACATACCTTCTTACCATGAATTAAGTGTCAAAAAAAAGAAAGAAAATGAGCAAAAAGAAAAGACAAAAAGAAAGATGAAAAGGACAAGAAAAGACAAAGAAGAAGCACGAGAAAATGACGAAATAGAATTCTCATGTAATATCAGAGTGCCACAACCACTGCACCTAGAGGCTCTCAAGTTAGGTCTGTTTGGTAGTGTTGGTCAGTTGGCTCCATGCCTAAACCCCTATCCCTCCCTGTCCCTCCACTTCATGCTTAGGGCACATCAAGGGCAAGATACACCTAGGGAGTTTGCGCTTGCCTAGACCTTTCTTCCTAAGTCACACCCACAACACCTCCCCTATTCGAATACTAATTCCTCAAGTGTGGGACAATACCACAAGCTTCCCTACAATTTAACCCAACTCCTAATCTCACTAGCACCACACACACCATGCACTACACGGTAGGTAGACACACCCCCAAGTAGTGCATTTCTCCATTTTCTTTTTAGGTACACTCAACAATTGCGATCAACCATCAATATCGGAGACCCCTGATATCCAGTCAAATATATCCTCAACCTCTACAATATCTCATTCAATTTTGTGATGCTTCTTCTTCCCACCCAATCTCCATGAAGCCCCATCATCGACCCACATGGCAACCCTTTAACCAACCAAGCCCTCATCAACAAGTGCCCACAAAGTGCCATGGGATTGGCACTCCACTAGGAGAGGGTAATATTAATCCCAGTGCAAAGAAAAAAAAGAAATTAAATAGACACAGACCAAAGCAGAAAAAGGTGGCCCA
This sequence comes from Lygodium microphyllum, assembly GCF_053477565.2. Taxonomy (NCBI): domain Eukaryota; kingdom Viridiplantae; phylum Streptophyta; class Polypodiopsida; order Schizaeales; family Lygodiaceae; genus Lygodium; species Lygodium microphyllum. The sequence goes on from NC_141138.1 coordinate 57,807,292, forward strand.
ATCAAAGAAATAGGAAGGGAAATGGCCAAAAGCATAAGGACAACCTTAAAATTTTAGGGCAAGGCATATTTTAAATATAAAAGCGTACTCTAAATCCTTGTAAAAGATTACAAGGCTCCCTCCTATGCAATTTGTAAATATAGATGGGCGTGGGTGAAGACATGATGCAAATAGGAAGGGAATAGAAAAAGAGGAGCTAGGCTAAAATGGCCGGTGGGCATATAAAAAAGGGATGGATGCCAAAGGAGATTAGGGTTAGGGTTTTGTATAAAAGGTAAAAAGTAAATGAAGAAGCTCATTCTTGAGTGTGGCCAAAATTAGCTCTTCTCTTCTCTTCTTCTTGTTATTCTTTCTTGCTTGAACTTGTACTTGAGAGAGGAAGTGTGAGGGAGTGAGTGTGTGAGGGTGAGGGACCATGGTGGAGAAGCTCTCTATCTTCTCCTCTCTTCTTATTCTTCTCTTCTCTTGTCTTGTCTTGCATGTGGCAATGGAGCACAGAGCTTGGAGCTTGAGGATCGAGGTTTCTTGAGCTTGTACCTTGGATCGTGGAACTATAGAAGTGATTGATAGAGAAGGCAACTTAATCAAGCATGGAGATAAGCTCACTACACTCGTAGGTGTGAGAGTGTGTATGCCTATGTGAGAGGTAGTCATTGCACTTGGCTCAAAATGCTTCAAACAATAAGCAGTCCATGGGTCTTGGTGATCAAGCAAGAAGCTCCCACACCCTTCATGTGAGAGATAAACTTACCTAAGTCTTCTCCTTGCTTATACTCCAAGGTTCAAGGAAATTTTTAGAGTTCTTTTCTCTAGCCCCATAAAGCATTTCAAGCTCATCCCAATTTTCCTTTGCAAGCTTTAAATTCAATCTTGAGGAAAATTTTAGAGTTCTTTTCTCTAGCCCCATAAAGCATTTCAACCTCGTCCCATTTTTCCTTCGCATTAGAGAGCTAGTCAATGTGATGAATCAAAGATTCATCCAGATGAAGAATGATTATGGCTTGGACTCTTTCATCATCTTCAACCTCAGTAGGGTTGGATGGGTCAAACTTCACTAATACCTACCATCAATGAAAGTCTTTTTCATCGAACTTAAAATTTTGAGGTCTAACATCAGGATATGCAATAAGCATGATAGAAAGGTCTTACCACTTGCACTAGGCAATGATAGTCTCTAATCCTTTACACAACAACCAAGAACTGCTAAAGAAAATGAAATTATGCTTACATTAATAAGTAACAAGCTCAAATGTGATGTTCAACAAGATAAGATAAGAGATTATGAAATTGGTATATGTGCTTATAGAGCTAACAGATAGCCTTACTATTAGAAATGTAGCATAGGAACCCTGAGTAAGCAAGGGTGCATGAGGGAAGGTGAGGTACGAATGAATTGGAGGTTGAGAAAACCCTAATCCTAGCTCACATTGAGGCTATATAAACAACCTGGAGGTCACTCTCAAGTAGCGTAGAGAGAGTGTACCAGTTGTACTTGGGAGAAACTCATTAAGCAATATTTACTTCTTGCACTTGAGCTCTCTCTCCCTCTTGTGAAAAATTATCTTGGCTCTCACTCTACTTTTCAACATGGTATCAGATCTATCTCTAATCAGACAAGCTCCATCCAAATCCATCTTGACCTAAGTGCACAAGAATACCTCATTATTCTCACTTTACCTTCTTTTCCACCATAGAAAATTCTAACATATCTCCATTGGAGGATCTAGTGTGAGAAAAGGAGGCCATATCTGTTGGGGGTAAAGGCGCCTCCGCCTAGCCACCCATGTATTACTACACTGACAGTACCCGCCACTGCACATTGTAGGTGGTGGGCACCCGTCACAGTCACTTATTATTTATTCTTTTAGTGACAGTTTGAATAAAGGAAGCACCGCCACACATTGTGGTTGTTGGAGTTCCCACTTTGAGTTTCACTCTCTTTCTTGCCCTTGCTCTCCATCCACCATAGCTCTCACCGCCAAGCTTCTTCCTCCTTGGTTCCACTTCCCTTTCAACCGGTATCAGATCAAAAGCATTGGAGCTTGCCCAGCATTCTCTTTAGCCTAGATTTGAAGAGCTTCAACTTTAGCTTCAATGGCAGCCACGACACCTTCATTGGCATTTATGTTTTGATCTCTCGCCTCCTCCCCGAGCTTTCGGACCTTCATTGGCACCTTCCAGGGTTGCATCGGAGCCCCCTCGACATTGCCAAGTGTTCCAAATCACTGTTGAAGATCCCCCAGCTCCCAAGAATAGCTTGTGCAAAATGCGATGCATTTTTAGGGGGCTGGGCTGATCTGTTCCTGACATTTCCTGTTTCTTCCCCGGCTTCCCGGCACTCTTGGCAACCTTGACTCCCCGGCATTAGTTCTTGGCTACCAATGATCGATTTGAGTGCTTCCCCCTTCAACCATTATTGTATACACAATCCCAGGACTGTCAAAACAGGGCAGCACTTGACATTTACTATTTGATGCTTTTTGGCATTACCTGTTTGATGCCTATTGATACCCGGTGATGCTTGGATGTTATGGGATGCTATGTCTATGCTTTGGGACTGATTTGGAGCATATTTGGGCACCGTTTGAGCTTCATTTAACAATAAATATGCTGTTGTAATATAGTGGGATGAAGCTCATTTACTTGGTTTATGCATCGGTTCTTGGATACGGGGTGCTTATTGGAGGTTTGAATGATCATACCGATGTATTTGGAGATTGCCAAATGCTTCTTTTTGGTTCTGGAATGCTTTTAAGCTTGGAATATGCTCCGCCTTGGTCGTCATTCACTAGCATTTGGCTTTAGTTTTTTATGGGACCTAAATTGGGCCAGCACTGGCTATGGCACTAGCCAGACCTCATCCACATAACAGACAATCCCACCACATGGCCTCGCGGGCCAGGAGCGCCTAAAACTCACTTTGCACTAAATGCTTATGACAATTTTGTGTTTGTATCCAATATATAGTCCAACGTTCACCTTCCCTTCTCCTCAAAGGGAGATCCCATAACATATAGGGATAATGCCTCGTAATACACACATAGGGAAGCACCTCTCGGCTGATTGTTGCGGCTCCACTACGACTCTCTTACACCTCGGGGATTGGCCCCAAGATGCATCGCTAACACATATAACATTCGCACAAACTCCACTCTTTCATAATTTAGCATTCCAGGATTTTTTGATTTGCCTCACAAAACTTTCCCCAATGGAAGCACCCGTCTAACCCATGACTTAGGTTTCATGTCCTCTTAGTGTTGGTCAAAGTTTATCAATCAATTGCAATGCATTCCAAGAATTACCATGTGACAAGCTTGATGCAAGGTGTATGACGATTGTGCACAACCAATTTATGATTAAAAAAACCAGCCATGTGAGGTGCGGAAAACAGCCCTTTCATGAATTTTAACTAGGTGTCACGTGCTGCGCTGCTTTAGGGACTAGCACCGGAACTTCCGTGCTACTAGTCACCTATATTTAATTATGAAAAAATCCCTAAATGCTATGCACAAAGAGGGAAATAAGAATTTGTATCTTTTCAGCAATTAGATTGTTGCACAAACTTCCTCCTCCCCTCGCCGTTTAGGTGTTGCTGCGTTGCATAGGTATAAATGGTTGTTTTGTGTCATTTTTGTATGAAAAAAATAATAAACACGTACTATAACATAAAGGACGAGGCCAAACTAAGGCTTAACCTCATGCTTTAACCTCGCCAAACATTCACGCACATAAATCTTATTTTTTCATATTTTTTTAGCGTGAAAATCCTAATTTTTCCTATTTTTCACTATGTTTTCTATTTATTATTCATGAAAAATAGGTTTTTTCTAATCTATTTATGTTGGCATATTATTTTGACTGAAACTTAAAATTTTATCTGATTTTATCCCATTTTCACTCCTTTTTTCCAACTCAAAATCGGAAAAACCACTAATTTCCATTTAAAAATGACATTTTGTGGATTTTAAAAATTTAATAGCTGCTCTAAATCATTACAGGTTCTGCATTTTTGTAGTTACAGCCCTCAAACATAATGTAAACAAGATTCAAACAAACATTCATTGCATATGAACAACATTTGGACCATGAAACAACAAAAACAATCAAATTTCTTTGTAAAATTGGAGCATACCGCGTGTCTTGCGTGTTGCAGGTTTTTTAATAATTATTCCGGGCAGCCCACGGACCGATCAGCAACCATTCTTCAATGTTGAACCTCTTTCCTCAGTCTCCTCTTCATCTTGAAGCAATCCAATCACAGTGGGGGACAAGCATCCTTCAACCCCTCTTCTTCTTAATTTCTTGCATGCAAACCACCGCTTATTAGAGGAGAGAGATGGAGGAGAGAGAAATACTAGATCTGCATCTCCACAACCAGGCAGCCATTGGAGGAGTAGATTTGAGCGATGGAGAGCAAAGATAGGAAGAAGAACAGGCCCAAGATCAGTTGGGGGGTTGTTCTTTGCCCCCATAACCCATCTCTCCTCCATATGGATTCATGAATGGCGCCCTTCTTCTTGCCTATGTGAAAAAAAACAAACCCCCCCCCCCCCCACGTTTTTTGATTTTTGGGGCTCCCCAAAGGGAGCCCCAAAGGGTCACACCCTTTGGGCTCTCCTAAAGTCTTTTCCCACTTGGCATTTTGGCCTTTGGCCTTTCGGGCACTCCCTCTTCCACGTTCGGTACCCGAATCGTGGTCTGAAAAATCCTGGGCATCCGTCTTGAAATCCTCCACTACCGAGCATCTCCTAGGTTCTCGTCTGTCATGCCAAAAATTTATGAAAACTCCCCGACCACCATCCAGTGGCTCTTTTAAGCACTTTCCGGGCATTGCCGCTTAAAATCGTACTGATTGCCACCGCCGCCTTCGACGAATTCTATTTTTCCCCTGAAATTCGTAATTTTTGGCTATTTATAAGCACTTCTCGACATAAAAAATCATATGTCATTGTTGACCATGGGATAGGGCAACTCAGCCCGTCGAATCCCACGAATATATCTGCACATAAACAACAAAAATGAGCATCAAGCTGATACAAAAAATACACAATACAACACATCACATCTCATACCCTACCCCCCGACAAAACCAAGGCATGAAATCCACGAGGAGTAGGCCCAACATAATTTGACAGAAAGTATGAAGCCAGTCGCTAACCAACTGCTTCAACACAGCCAAGCTAAAAAGAACAAGCAAAGAGGTCATCCTAAGTGGTGGTCTGAACTACCTACCTAACTAAGGACAACGAAACCAGGAACTCTGCCTAGGCAAGGACTCCTATAGCCTAATCAAAAGGTATTATCTTTTTTAGCACAATTTATCCATTTTAGCATCTGATTGTCCATACTCGGGCGTGCAAAAAGGAGGGAGCTGAGCATAGTGACCTAAGGAGAACAAGGCATCGGCCTCAGGTCCTGTCTCGGTACCCAAGAACCTACCAAGCCCTCGCAAGGCGACACTGAATCCTTTTCTAACGATCACTTTTATTTTCGCTCCAACCTTCTTATATTCTTTATTTTTCTGCTAGATGCCACCCCTAGGAAGACAAGGCATCGGCCCCGGATCTTGTCTCATCCCCAGGAACCTAACAGGCCTTCGCAAGGCGATAAACAATAGCTCAAGGATTTTTCTTTCTTTCCTGTTCTATTTTTATAGGGGTCAAACCCCTTTTTACACACCTCCATATATTCATATATTGTCTTTCAGATCTTTAGGGTTTTGTCTCTTTCCATCATTATTTTAGTAGGCTTCTCTAATTGCCTAGCAGGTCAGCAAAACAGGGTCACTAGAACTCCCATCTAAAACAGGTCTTTCAATGCCTGACAATGCCTTGCAAGAGGCAATGACTACTTAGACATCCCCCAGATATACAGAACCTGAACCTGGGACTTCATGCCTCAAGTGCGGTCCCCAACAAACAAAAGAAAGTAACCCTCACCCACACATATACCATTAATTGCTTAAGGGAAAAAACTCAAAAAGGGGACGAAATCACCTAGAATGGCCACAGGAAGCTCCTTTGCAGCAAAGCCTCCCTCCGGCGACTTCATCAACCTGTATGGTGCAATCACTAAAACAACAAAGCATTAAATGTACCTACACCAAATAGAGATAGGGCCCTCTTGGCCTAAAGAAATAGCACATTTCACTGCAAACTAACTGGCCCTCTTGGCCTAAAGAGATAGATTATTAAAACCCGAAAACAACTGGCCCTCTTGGCCTAAAGAAATCAGACATTAACTACTTAAAGTAGTTGGCCCTCTTGGCCTAATGAAACAAACAACCTAGCTCATAGAGATCCCTCCTTCGAAAAAGAAAAATATACACAAATACACTCCATTCCAAGGGAAAAAATAGGGCTCTCAACCCTAAACTAAATGCATCAAGTTATGGCCCATACCTCCTACATATATAACAAGAGGCATACGCATAACATGTCGTCTGATTAACCTATGGGTCCAAGATAATAGTGGTAGATGGGTCTCGGCTACTCTTTGCATTACCCATATCAACCATCACCTGCCATATAACGCGTGGTCTAATAACATTCCCCACAAGCGACCAGGTCCTGTCTCATTATCAATAGCAACATCCGGACTAGGACCACAGTTAAAGAAGAGGTCCATAAGCAAAATTAGCTAAGGAATCCACAAACTGATTCCAATAATGTGGAATGAGCTGAAGAGATATGCTCTCAAATTCATCAAGTAGGGTTATAGCAGTGCGATGATACATACAAAGGAGAGGATTCCGGACTGTATATGTCCCATTGAGTTGATTTAAGATCAGCTGGGAATCCCCTTTTATTAACAACAGCCTAATATCACCTTTCTTAGCAATATTCAATCCCATAATCAGAGCTTTATACTCGGCCATGTTGTTAGTAAATCCTACCCCGAGATAAATAGCTAATTTCATTGTAACTCTACGTCGGGGATCTCGGATAACTACTCCAACACTTCCTTTCCTATTAGGGCCCCTGGACACTCCATCAAAGTATAATGTATACATCCATAATGGGTTTACACAGCCAGCCATCAAGAACTCCCCTATTTGTAATTATGATAGTCAAAGTTCAACATATTTAAAGGATGAATTGACGGCTCCATCGCACCTTCTTCATTAAACTCAACAGGGATGCTTGTCAAGATTTGTAAGCAGTGATGGCAGAAAACTTTAATTTTCCACGCAAAGGTACCGTCTTCTTGCTCAATCACTTTATATCCCTTGCTCCACCAGATAAGCCTCCCCTGATGATATCTTTGCTCGAGATATGGGTGCTCCAAATAAGGAATTAATCGCCCCATCAACCAATTTAAGCTCTCCTGCAGGTCTCAAATCAACCCCAGCATGGACGTGCAATGCATTTAGCACATTAGCATATTTAGAAATAATAAGGTTTAATCTTATTAAGATTAACCTTATTCTTAAATTCCACTCCTTGTAGATCAGCTAATAGAACTGTGGACTTATTTTTACCTATCCAAACTATCTTGTAAGGGCCATCCCATCGAGATTCCAACTTTCCTGGAAATAGCTCCCTACGCGCATCGTAATATAGAACTAACTACCCCTTTTTAAAAGTATGTTTCTTCACTTTCAGATCATGCAAACGTTTCATCCGACGTTTAGCTACCTCCTGGTGCAACAAACTCTGCAATTTGAGCTTGTCCAAATGGGCTATAGTCGTAAACCACTCAAATAGGGCATCTTTATCACCCAAAGAATGATTGATTGCAAATCTTATGGTTGGAAACTCAATTTCTAAGGGTAAAACACACTCCTCCCTGTAAACTAATTTGAATGGGGTGTGGCCAGTGGCTCGTTTAAACGTCGTGTTATACGCCCAAACTGCCACATATAATTTTGTATCCCAGTCCCACTTCTTTTCGGAGACAATCTTGGATAGGATACCCACAAGCTGCTTATTGGTACTTTCGACTTGTCCATTAGCTTTCAGATTATAGGGGGTCATCTTGCTATGCGTAATTTTCCATGCTTCAGTCAGGATTCTAATTATCCTATTTAAAAAATGGGTTCCACGGTTCGATACTATTTCTTTTGGCGGACCAAATCGGTAGATGATTTACTCAAGTAGGAAACTGGCAGTCTCTTTTGCATTGTCTTGCCTCGTCGTCCATGCTTCTGACCACTTTGTAAAGTAATCAATTGCTACTATAATATACCTCTTTTGAGTAGTAGATGACGGGGTGATAGGACCCACAAAATCAATGCCCCACTTCTCAAATGGAAGGATAGCCATGATAGGTGTATGTGGGCATTTCCTATTCTCTCTGATGTCATGCCTTTGACAGGTATCATATCTCTTCACGTACTCAAAGGAATCTTGGAAGATGGACGGCCACCAATATATCTAGCTCTTAAAGCTTTCTGTGCCGCTAACCGCCAGCAAAAAGTGCCCTCCACAAGCAGATTCATGGCACTCTTCCAAAATAAAGGGAACCTTGTCAGGCATCACATATCCGTGATAGATATCATCAACACCCTGCCAATATAATGTGCCTGCGATCAAGGAAAATTTCAATGCCTGCTGTTTAATTTTCCTCTTCTCCGATTTTGATAAAGTAGCTTCAGTCTCTCTCGTAGAAAGCTAGTGTGTTACAGTAGCATACCAGGAGGGAATAGATGCCATATCAATCTTGAACAAAGTCTCCATGTCACTTCCTTCAACCACGACCTCTTTTGGCTCTACGAAATCCACAAGACACTCTACAATGCCCCGAAGCTTCGGCGGCTTGCTCTTAATCTCATAATCAAATTCCTACAAAGTGATTAACCACTTTGCTAAATGGTTAGGCAGTTGTAACTTATTCAACAACAATCGAAGCCCTTTCGCCTTCGTATAAAAAACCACCCTCTCATAAAGAATGTAGTGCCTGAACTTTTTGGTCACAAATACCATCGCAAGGCACAACTTCTCCATATAGGTGTAGTTAATTTCCGATATGCCCAACTTGTGACTAGCAAAAGCTATCGGATGGTACCACTTTTCCTCCCAAATTTGGGCCAAACAACAGTTGATACTATACATGGTTGCTGCTGAAAATATATAGAACATTTCCCCCCTTTTTGGTGCTTTTAAAATAGGTACTTTGGCAAGCTCCTGCTTCACATCATCAAAAGACACTTTGCAAGCATCACACCATCATGTAGACTGACAGTTAAAGGACAATAAGTTTTTCAGCAGTAACATTCTTTCCGCCAAGGCATTGATAAACCTTCGATAATACCCTACTGATGATAGAAAGCTATGCACTTCCTTTGGAGTATGTGGCGGACTCATGGTGACTATGATCTTGATCTTTTCAGGATCAGTCACAATCCCTACGGAACTAACCACATGGCCTAACAAGAGCCCATAAGGGACTCTGAAGACGCACTTGTGTGGGTTAAGAGCTATGCAAAATTTTCTGCAACGCTCAAAACACTTGCGCAAAATGATCAACTGTCTATCCCTTACGGTGGCTTCCCCCACATCATCAATGAATACTTTCAGATCCTCTCTGAGGAGATGTCACCAACGGTCTTGTCGGCTGTTCTTTGCCACGAACCAGGTGCATTACACAACCCAAATGCCATCACATGGTACACAAAGGTACCGAAGACTGTAATAAACGTCATTTTTATCTTGTCTTGCTTAGTGATCACCATTTGGTTACACTCTGCAAAGCAGTCCATAAACGAATAGATTTCCCTACTCGCTAGTTGATCCAAAATTTGATCAATAAATGGCAACGGGTAGTAATCTTTAACAGTTTGCTTATTCAGCTCTCTAAAGTCTACACAAAGCCGGATTTGATTATTATTCTTCTTCCTGATTACAACTAGTGAGCATCATTTAGTATGTTGAATAGGGAAGATCAAACCCGCTTTCTGCAACTTTTGTAGTTCCTTGTATAACCTGTCCCTTAATTCAAAAGGCATATGTCTTACTTTCTGACGTATAGGGCAGGTACCTTCCTTTACAGGAATAGTATGCACAACTAGACTGGGAGGAATACCCCAAAGTTTGTCATAGCTCCATGCAAAGATGTCGCAAAACTCTCAAATTAAGGACACATAATTATCTCTTTCTTTCGAACTGAGTATGGACCCTAATTTAATTGGCTGCGAATCATTTAGCATACCAAGATCCAGCTCAATAACGTCCGCATCTCTTATTCGATCATGAGGCTCTATTGGCTCATTCAAGGTTATCTGATAAATATCCTCTGTAGTGGACCCTTCCTTAGATCCATCGCTCGAGGATGTCTCACTACCAAATGGATCATCTACTATTTCTAGTTCAGTGGATGATAGTGGAGCTCTCTCACTCTGAGGAGACTCAGGGTAAGCATCCACTATTACACAATGGGCACCTCGACCTAGAATCACTCGACTAGTAGGTATATCAACTTTACAGTCTGTCCGTAGAATCCATGGCCTGCCTAGCAAAACTCGATAGCTAGGACGTCTTGCAAACCTTATCACCCTAAAGTCCAGATAGCATTCCACGCTCGCAATTGTAACGTGGACCTTAGTAATGCAACCTTCCGGTTGTCTTAGACTATCATCAGCCATCCTAAGAAGTGTGGTATTTTTTGTATCTCTAGACCTAACCTCTCCATCAAGTCTGAACTTATGATATTGATAGAGGATCTAGTGTCCACAATAGCGTGCTCCACTAATATTCCATCCACATATGCTGGAACCCTAGGGCAATGCTTTTCAACATGATCAAACCAATCTTCCCCCACTCTAGCTATGCCCAAAGGTTCTACTATATGTATAATTGAAGACATATTTAGATGTCTCGATTGTATATATCTATCTGGTGGATGCTATCATGTACAGGTTATGTGAGTTTATTATTGTTAAGGCCTTGGTTAGGAATAGCACCACAATATTTGATCAAGGCAGTTGTAGTACGAGTTATGAGAGACTCAGGTACTATCACTTGCCAAATATGTAATCAGTAGGCCCACCTCTTAACTATGGGCAGCAAAAGACCATAGCTAGACTACGTGCAGTCAATTTTTAGTGCATCTATGTCTAGTAGGTGCATTTTTTGCATCTAGAAAAAATGAGGTTGTCTAACAGGCTGCTCACTTTTCTAGATGCAAAAATTGTACCTACTATAGTGGTTGCACTTTTTGCATCTATGTCTAGTAGTTAGACGGTCACTAGAGTGGTTGCCAAAGGAGCCATTGGACAGACTCCAGAGTCAAAATATTATGTCAAAGGGATATTGGAGAACCTATACGCAGGATTTTCTTGAATTCCTTGTGTACTCCTGGAGAAAGTTTAATCAATTGTAGGAGATTTATGTCTGGTTTCACTTCGCAAAGGGAACTTCCTAGATCAAAGTCGTGGTAATTAGCCAAAGTTCTCTTCTCGCACCAAACCATTCTCTCCTTTGTTCTTTCAATCGGCTTTGGTGCCTCTTTTTTAGCCTTTACCTTCTTTCTTGGCAATCCTTTATCCTCCTCGAGATCGACTTTACTGCCAACATGTCTTAACGATCCATCTTCCTTATCAAGATTCAGGACTTGCTTTTCCCTAGCATCTTACTTAGGGCTTCCCTCGACAGGTTTTACAATTCCTTTGTTACCCTCTTTAATCTTTTGACCTCTTATTACGGCTCGTAGATTAGAAGTTTCAGCATCATTGACACGTACAGCCTCAATAAGGATGACTCCACTGCCATGAGGTAACTCCTCTACAACAGCCTTTCCTCTTTGCAGTATTTGCTTTGGTCCATCGTCTTGCTAGAGATTATTCCCTTACGCGCGATGGTTAACTAGACCTGGTTGTTTACTCCCTTGTTGGAGAGAACTAATCTTACTCCAACAGATAGCAGCTAAGTGGCCAGACTTTTCGCAAATATCACATTTGATATTCGGGCAATTCCTAGGGAAATGTTAGCCCCCACACCACTTACAGCTGAATCTTGAGGGGCCACCCTCTTCAGGGCGTCGACTCCCTATCAAATTCTACTGCTTCTTAAAGAAGTTGACATCCATAGCTATTTGTTAATACTGTTCAGAGATCATATCAGTATAGTGCTTCATCGTGTCCTTAACTTCACCAAGGGAATTAGAAGCACTCGACTCATAGCCGTGATTATCAGTCTGTCGTCCCATGGGCCTAATCACTTGATTAGGAATTAGTTGCTGACCAACTGGGACAACATTAGGATTCATTGTTTGGTTTCCACCACTATTTAGTGAGGCCGCCTGATTAGCCATAGGCATAGTCATGCTAGGAGGAGCTGGTAACATAGGAGAATTTGACATAATACTCCCTCTGCCACCCGTATTTAACATGGGGTCCCCTTGACTCCCATTAGTCAAGACCAAATTATAACCATTCTAATTTATCCTTACTGCATAAGCCGCTTGCAAGTGCGATTCTACTCCTTCTACTTGGGTAATGGCAGTATCAATATCGGCCAAAGCAACACTACTCAGCTGCACCTGGAAATTAAAATCCAATCCATGTAGGAAATATTGCAATTGTGCAGCCGCGCTGGAATGTGAATACAAGCGTTAAGTTTGCGAAGAACTTGCTTTAGTTTCTTGGCATATGCCTGGACATTCTCATTTGGCTCTTGGCGTGTTACGTTCAGAACACACAACCAATATTGTCCACCCTTCTCACGGGAAAACTCCCTATGGAAAGCCGTAAAGAATTGGGCACTGCTAGTTATGGTTTCGGCTTCTAGACCGTGATACCACACTGCTGCTCTTCCTTTTAACGTCATGTTGAAGAACATCATTAGGTGTCCTTCGTCTTGGATTCGATGGTTGAACATGAGCGTTTGAAACTCCTTAATGTGGAGTTCTCCATATTCTTCTGCTAACCCATGGAATGGGCAATGGTGTTCCTAATACTAGTAATGTTGAGATATCGAGCTCCACTCGTGATATGCCAAGGTGACCGTTGTGCATTTATGTCACCGACTTGTTAGCTGCAGATGCGGTTGATACACCACCCATGAATAATAGCTAGATGACAGCTATCCTTATCTACTCTAGTTCATGGCTCAATTAGTATGCCACCTTAGTTAGTTGAGTTTGGTTTGAGACCCATATATAGGGTTCTTCTATTTCTTTGTACTTGAGTTATTTTGGCTTACACACAACTAAGAAGAGGAAAACTGTTTTCAGCCTCCACCTGTGTATATATTCCCCCATTGTGCAAGTAAGAAAGCTACAAGTAAGACTCCTTCCTTCTCTCCCACAATCTTGACATGGTATCAGAGCCTGGTTTGTGGTGAGGATCTCAAGAAAGCAAACCAAATTCGCGGTGTTCTGGTAAGAGGACCAGTGTTGCTTTCATTTTTCGAGTTTGGGAGCAAGTCTCTGCAAGTAGCACAGTCGGAAAGTGCAAGAGTGCATTGTCTCAGATTGAGACACCCTTCGCAGTGTAGCAAGAGGATAGTATATGCTATGAGATAAGGCTTTAGCCCTTGGTTGCCCTATTTTTTTGATTCGAGGCCATTTTGGGGCCTGTTTTGGAGGCGGAAGTTTTTTGCATGCACTCAAGAAAAGGCACTGTTTTTTGCTGTGCGACCGCTGTTCTACAGGTCAGTGAAAAGTTACTGTAGAAATTGCATCATATGCCTGCGCGCAAAGACATTGGGAGTTACAGAATCATCCTTGTTGCCTGTTGATGCAAAATCGTCACTAGAAAGTGACTATGTGGTCAAATACCACTTTCGTGAGTTTTGCAGATTTGCCCTTGTGAGGCTGAAGCTGTGGTTTTTGCAATGACAGAATTCTTTGCATTGTTCTGTAATGGCGTCTGATTCTCTTTCACAGATTGTCACTGAAAAGCTTGACAAGAACAACTTCCAAGCATGGAAGTTTAGAATGACGAATTTCCTTATGGGAAAAGGATATTGGGAATTCGTTGCAGGAAATGAAGAGGAACCAGTTCTTCCTGATGTTCCCAATCAACAGCAAATGCAGGCATTTAAAGCATGGCATGAGAGAGCAAGAAAAGTTATGTAATGGCTGTCTATCAATATTTCAAACTCTATGATTGTGCATATTCAGGATGCAAGTACGCCAAAGGAGGCATGGGATACTCTGTCAAAAATGTATAGCAGAAATACGCAAGCCAGGAAAATGCAGCTCAAGCAAGAGTTACACAATGTGCAAAGAGAAAGTATGAGCATCAATGACTACCACATGAAGGTGAAGAAGATTGCAGATGCACTTGCTTCCATTGGGTCGCCAGTGGAAGATGATGATTTAGTTTTTGTGACCTTGAATGGTCTAGGAAAGGATTATGCATAGTTCTGAACATCCATTTCCGTCCATGAAAGATTTCCTGATTTTGAGGAGTTGATTGCTCTTCTAATTTTTGAGAAGCAGAGAAATGGTGGTGCATCTTCTTCAGGAGGAACTTCAAAAGAAGCTGTCTTCTACTCAAATGCTGGAAGAGGTAGAGGCAGAGGTAGAGGAAGCCGATCTGGAGGCCATGGTAGAAATCAGAATATGCAGCAAACTCAAGAAAACGAGTCCTATGGAGGAGGACGTGGTAACTCTAGAGGCAAGGGGAGCCAAAGAGGTCGTGGTGGATGGCAAAGAGGGCAAAATGCAAACAACAATGTTGAATGCTACTATTGTGGTAAAATGGGTCATATGGCTAAAGACTGCTATAAAAAGCAGAATGACATCATGAATGGAAAATTGCAACAAGGGAATTATGCATCTTCTAGTAGACAGGGTGATGACAGAAATGAGCATTTGTTTATGGTGCAGCACATGACCAATTCTGTGACAAGTGCAGAAGAAAGCAACGATGTGTGGTATGTTGACTCAGGTGCATCAAACCACATGACAGGTCATGCAGAATGGATGCAGGATGCAAGGAAAATGGAAAAACTAGGATTTGTGGAGACTGGTGATGATACTGCATATCCTATTATGCAAATTGGAAAAATTTCTTTGTTTATGCAGGATGGAAAAAAGAAATACCTGTCGGATGTATTTCATGTCTCGAATATCACCAAGAACCTGGTTTCTGTTGGTCAAATGGTTGAGAAGGGCTTGTAGGTCAGATTTAATTCTCATGGATGCTTTGTTGAGGATATGAAAAATAAAGGTCGCTTGATAGCAAAAGGAAAGAAGAAAGGCAGAATGTTTACGTTGGAAGCAGACATGCCTGAATTGAGTGCAGCAATGTTTGCACATGGGACGGTGTAGTTGCAGATATTGATATCTGGCATAAACGCATTGGTCATGTTAATGTACAACGACTTAAATCAATGCAAGCCCAAAATATTGTTGCAGGATTGCCTGAATTCAAGGTTGCAGAAATACATAAGGTATGTGAAGCCTGTCAATTTGGAAAACAGGCAAGGAAACCATTTCCTAGACATATTCAAGAGAGTAAGAAGCCATTGGAATTAATCTACTCTGATGTGTGGACTACTAAAGCTGCATCTATTGGAGGCTTTCATTATTTTATCACTTTTATTGATGACTATAGCAGAAAAGTTTGGGTGTATTTTATGAAAAAGAAAAGTGAAGTGTTTGGGCATTTCAAAACTCTTAAAGCTATGGTTGAAAAAGAAACAGGCCTGCAAATAAAATGCCTAAGGTCAGATGGAGGGGGAGAGTACCCCTCAAATGAGTTTGCAAGGTTCCTGCAGGAGCATGGCATAAAGCAGCAATATTCATACAGTCATACCCCACAACAAAATGAAATCGCAGAAAGGAAAAACAGGCATATTGGAGAGGTATCTCGTGCCATGCTCAACGAAAAAGACTTGCCAGATTTTTACTGGGCTGAAGCAGTTGCTGCAGAAGCAGTCTACATAATGAACAGGACTCCCACTGCAGCAATACATGGGATGAATCCAGAGGAGAGGTATACTGGTAGGAAACCAGATATTTCTCATTTGAAAATTTTTTGTTGCATTGCCTATGTCCATGTGCCAGATGAGTTGAGATCCAAGTTGGATCCAAAAGCTGAGAAGTGCATCTTTATTGGTAACTCTCTACAGCAGAAAGGGTATAGATGCTATAACCCTTCTACTCATGAGTTTACAGTGAGCAGAGATGTTGTTTTTGATGAGATGAGTAGCTGGTATAAACCAGTAAATGTGATTGATGATGTGAAGCACAATGCAGATGGTTCTGTGAACAGATACAAGGCAAGATTAGTAGTCAAGGG
Organism: Lygodium microphyllum; assembly: GCF_053477565.2. Classification (NCBI taxonomy): domain Eukaryota; kingdom Viridiplantae; phylum Streptophyta; class Polypodiopsida; order Schizaeales; family Lygodiaceae; genus Lygodium; species Lygodium microphyllum. Next base: position 57,823,481 of record NC_141138.1, read on the forward strand.
GTATGCACAAACATATGGCATTGATTATGAAGAAACATTCAGTCCGGTTGCAAGGATGGCAACTGTAAGAGCAGTCATTGCTATGGCTGCATCAAAGGGATGGTCTTTACATCAGATGGATGTAAAGAATGTCTTCTTGCATGGTGATTTGCAAGAAGAGGTCTATATGGAGCAGCCACCAGGTTATGTGCATGCTGTTCATCCTGAGTTTGTTTGCAGGTTGAAGAAAGCCTTGTATGGCTTGAAGCAAGCACCTAGAGCATGGTCTGACAAGATAGGACAGTATCTTGTCACTATTGGCTTTCAGATTTCCAAGGCAAAATTCTCACTTTATGTGAGAAAAACAAAGAAAGGTATTATGATGCTTATCATTTATGTTGATGATTTGATTATCACAGGTGATAGTGATGAAGATATCCTTCATGTGAAAATGCTATTGAAGCAGAAGTTTGAGATAAAGGATTTGGGAGAGCTGCGTTATTTCTTGGGCATTGAGGTGATTAGATCACCAACTGGGATATGGCTCTTACAGAGGCAGTATGGATTGGACATGCTGTCCAAATATGGGATGACAGGCTATAAGCCTATTTCAGTTCCTTTGGAGCAGAATGTGAAGCTGAGCGCAGATGCATGTGAGCTTCTCGAAGACCCTACTATGTATAGACGCATAGTAGTAAGTTTGATTTATATGACTATTACCATGCCAGATTTGAGCTATGCTGTTGGATTGGTAAGTCAGTTTATGCAGGCTCTAAGGAAACCGCATTTGGATGCGGCTAGACGCATACTCAGGTATGTGAAGTCCACATTGCAGTATGGACTATTTTATGAGACTGGGTTCAGATACAGTTGCATGGATACACTGATGTTGATTGGGCTGGTAGTATTTCTGATAGACGGTCTACCAGTGGATATGTGTTCTCTTTTGGGAGTGCTGCAGTCACTTGGAGCAGCAAGAAACAGCCTACAGTTGCCTTGTCGAGCACAAAGGCTGAGTACAGGGGTGCAGCAATGGCTGCATGTGAGGTAGCTTGGTTGCATAAGCTACTTTATGATATGCATCAGCCTAAAGATGGGCTAGTTGTCATTTATTGTGACAACATGAGCAGTATATACTTGGAAAATAACCCAGTCTATCATGCTAGAACAAAGCACATTGAGGTGCATTATCACTATGTGCAGGAGAGGGTTTTACTAGGTCTTATTGATCTAGTTTATGTCAGCACAGAGGATCAGATAGCTGACATATTCACGAAGGCATTGGGCACGCAGAGAAGCTGCGCAAGTTCAGAGACCTGCTTGGTGTGCAGGAATTGGGATTGAGCTCGAGGGGGAGTGTTGAGATATCGAGCTCCACTCGTGATATGCCAGGGTGACCGTTGTGCATTTATGTCACCGACTTGTTAGGTGCAGATGCGGTTGGTACACCGCCCATGAATAATAGCTAGATGACAGCTATCCTTATCTACTCTAGTTCGTGGCTCAGTTAGTATGCCACCTTAGTTAGTTGAGTTTGGTTTGAGACCCATATATAGGGTTCTTCTATTTCTTTGTACTTGAGTTCTTTTGGCTTACACACAACTAAGAGAAAAACTGTTTTCAGCCTCCACCTATGTGTGTATTCCCCCATTGTGCAAGTAAGAAAGCTACAAGTGAGACTCCTTCCTTCTCTCCCACAATCTTGACAAGTAAATCCGGTGTACCTGCTGGAATTGCGATAGATTGTGCCATGGCTACCACCGGATTGACAACAAGAGTTTGTGTAGGCAACACTGCACCCCCACTTGTTGTGGGTTGATTAACTGAAAATAGGCAAGTACCAAGACTTCCACTTGTACTCGAAGAGCTACTCGTAACACATAGGTTACTAGGACCACTGCCACTTATGCGTAACGGGCTGCTCCTTTGAGAAGAATAGTGTCTTACAATCTCCAACTGTCGTCTAGCCCTCTCAGCACGTTCTGCTTTTTTTTTTCGGCTTAACGGTCCTTGTTAGAAGACATAAACCAACTATTTCGTCCCTAAAGCCCTAAATTCGAGAACCACCACTTGTTGGCGGCTCCCGGTAGATGCACCACTAATGGGGCCTAAAATGGGCCGGCACTGGCTATGGCACTATCCGGACATACGACAGACAATCCCACCACACGGCCTTGCGGGCCAAGAGCGTCTAAAACTCACTTTGCACTAAATGCTTATGACGATTTTGCGTTTGTATCCAATATGTCGTCCAACGTTTACCTTCCCTTCTCCTCAGAGGGAGATCCCATAACATATAGGCATAATGCCTCGTAATACACACATAGAGAAGCACCTCTTGGCTGATTGCCACGACTCCACTATGACTCTCCTACACCTCGGGGATTGGCCCCAAGATGCGTCGCTAACACATATAACATTCGCACAAACTCCACTCTTTCATAATTCAGTGTTCCAGGAGATTTTGATTTGCCTTACAAAACTTTCCCCAATGGAAGCACCCGTCTAACCCACGACTTAGGGTTCCTGTCCTCTCAGTGTTGGTCAAAGTTTATCAACCAATTGCAATGCATTCAAGGAGATACCACATGACATGCTTGATACAAGGTGTATGATGATTGTGCACAACCATTTTATGATTAGAAAAACCAGCCATGTGAGGTGTGGAAAACAGCCCTTTCATAAATTTTAACTAGGTGTTACATGCTGCGCTGCTTTAGGGACTAGCACCAGAACTTCTGTGCTACTAGTCGCCTATATTTAATTATGGAACGATAAGAGCGGAGTTTTGAGACCGGGATGTGCCTAAAATTTTCCAAAAAATCTAGAATTTAGGGGAAAAATATTTAACATCGAAGGCGACGGCTCTAGCTAGGATGATTTTAAGCACCAAGTGAAAGACGACTTTTAAAAGGCGCTCGAGTGACACTTGTGGATTTTTGATAACTTTTCAGACTGTTGTGCGGGTTGTCAGGAGTTGCTAGTCAATGCAGGATGTCAAGCCGGATGCCCAGGATTTTTCAGAGCTCGATTTGGATGCCGGACGAGGAAATGGCCACAAGATGGGCAAGATGTGAAAGGGTGGCCAAACTTTGGGCCAAATGGGTTGTGACCTTTGGGGAGTTGGGGCATTTTATGCCACATGAAACTTTGCATCAAATCTTGGAGAGAGAGAGGATGAAGAGCATGACGTCTGCTGCGCCCGAAAATTGCACTTGATGCCATGGAGATCATGATTGCTGCCTACAAACAACCTACCCAATCGATCATGGCCCCGATTTTCTCTCTCTTTGCCAGTCTTATCGCCTGTCTTCGCCCATCCAATGGTCGCCTGAATGAAGAGAGTCAATTCTAGTCTTTCTCTCTCCTCCTTCTCTCTCCCCTAAGGGGCTGTTCTTGTGTGCAAGAGGAAAATGAAGAATGGTGAAGGAAAGCTTGTCTGGTTAAGACCAGATTACTTCCGGATCGATGTAGACATGAAAATTTCTGATTGTGAAGATGTGCGACATTGAATGTGGGCTGACCCGCAATCCCGCAGCAAAACCAAGATCCCGAAACACGAAGCCTAAGCGGTAATTAAAGCTTTTATGAAGGAAAAATGAGTTTTTATGCTATTTGTTTGATGAAACATTGTTCCCATGGGCTGATTATGCATTATGATGTTTTTTTCTATGAGTTTCAACAGTTTATGATCTAAAAATCAGAAAATCATAAGTGATATGGCTGAAATTAATGTTATAAAATCCGTAAAACACGCATTTAAGGGGTAAAATGGAGTTTTTTGCAAAATAAATGAGAAATATGAGTCATAATGTCAATAAAACCTGAAATTTTGCTGTCAAGGAACCTAAGGGCCATAGCCCACAATCAATATTAATTTCTAGTCATTTTTTATTGAAGAAAATAGAGGAAAAATACCAAAAAATGGTGAAAAATGGATTTTAAATGGGAGAAAACTAGGAAACGGTAAAAGGAAAATTCCAAAAAATTACATGTGTGTTTGTGCAGCGTTTAATGAAGCTAGAGCACGAGGTTGGCCTCGGTTTACTCTCGTTTCTATGTTTCCATCCGTGTTTATCACTTTCTTTATAAAGAAATACACATAAAATGACTCTTTCACCTATCAACGAATGCAAAACATTAAATGGTAGGGTGAGAGGGGAGGTTGAGCGTCGAAATATAAATTAAAATCTGGTTTATGTGTTGCACCATGCCTATAGGATGTTGTTTTAAAATAAAGGGAAAGGCAGCATGAGCGTGAGGCTTGGTGTCTCTCCTTGTTTCAGTACATAAACGTTAGCATGGAAATCATGAAAATATTGGTTTCGCACGAGGCACAATGCTGATTTTCTTCTGTTTGTGCACTAAACCATTCACATTATGCACTATGCATAGTTCATGGTATCAATGGAAAAGCTCATGGACTGCAGAGCAATTGTTTTCTTAGGAATTTGACCCACGATTGAGAGTGTAAGGTTATCCCTTGCCGTAGGATAGAGGGTCGGTTTCCTAAGGGACTGTTAAGTAAGGACACATGGTATATCTCCTGGATTCAAAATATAAAAGAGAGGAGTTTGTGTTTGAATATTTTATATGTTGAGCAGTGCATCAAGGGGCTAATCCCTACGATGTAGGAGAGCTGCAGTGGGGCCGCGGTGTTTCTACCGAGAGGTTGCCTCCATGTGTGTGATCGTGGCATTGCCAATGTGTATGGGTTCTCCCTCTGAGGAGTTTATAGAAAAAGGGAAACATTGGACTATAAACTATAAACACATAGATTAGGCTTTATGGCAGTTTGTCCTTTAGCATTAGATAGATGCCCCTGGTCCGCGAGGCCGTGAGGGTGTTTGTGTGTCATGAGCATGAGGTCCGGCTAGTGCCATAGCCAATGCCGGCCCATTTTAGGTCCCATCAGTGGTGCGTCTGCCGGGAGCTACCAACAAGTGGTGGTTCTCGAATCTAGGGTTTTTAGGGACCAAAAGAAAGTTGGTTTATGTCCTCTGACAAGGACCATCAAGCCAAGATACAAAAACCAGAATGTGCTGAGAGGGCTAGACGGCGGTTGGAGATTGTAAGTCGCTATTCTCCTCAAAGGAGTAGTCCGATACGCATAAGAGGCAGTGGTCTTAGTAACCCAACTGCTGCACATAGTCCTTTAGGTGCAGGAGGAAGCGCAAGTTCTTCCTCTCTTCCATCAAGTCAACCCACTTCAAGTGGGGGTGTGATCCCGTCAGTTCAAGCTCCTATTGTTAATCTGATTGTCTCCATGGCACAACCCATTGCAATTCCTGCAGGGACGCCGGATTTGCCAGCTTTAGGAGTTCCTTTGCCCATTTTTAATGGGTTAGCTGAAGAAGATGCGGAGTTTCACATTTGTGAATTCCAAAGATTAATGTTTAATTATCGCATCCAAGATGAGGGATATCTCATGATGTTATTTAATATGACATTAAAAGGAAGGGCTGTGGTATGGTATCATAGCATAGAGTCTGGAACCATAACCACAATCGATCAATTTTATGTGGCTTTCCGAGGAGAATATGCCCCTGAAAGAGGTGGCCAATACTGGTTGCGTGTTTTGAATTTAATGGGCCAAGACCCCCATGAGAATGTGAAAGCATATGCCAAGAAGCTTAAGGAAGTGTTTCGTAAGTTACAAACTTACATTCCTATTCCGTCGCGGCTGCCCAATTGCAATACTTCTTGGATGGATTGGATTTCAGTATTCAGGTACAATTGAGCAGTGTGGCTTTGGCTGAAATAGACACTGCCATCGCGTGGGCAGAAGGAGTAGAAGCACGATTACAAACGGTCTACTCCTCTCGAATAAATCTTAATGCGTGTTTAGTACCTAGAGGCAATTTACCATTGACAAATGGAAGTCAAGGGATGCCTATGAATAGCCCTAATGGGAGAGGAAGCATGGTTCAAAATGTACCTTTGCTGCCAGCTCCTCCCAGTGTGACTATGCCTATGGCTAGTCAGTTGGCTCCACCAAATGTTGGAGGCCAAGTTTCGAATCCTAATGTTGTTCCTATGAGTCAACAATCAATGCCCAATCAAATTGTTAGGCCAATGGAACGACAGATAGACGATCAAGGCTATGAGTTGAGTGCATCTAATGTCCTTGGCGAAGTTAAGGATATGATGAAGCATTATACCGACATGATTTCTGAACAATATCGGCAAATAGCTGTTGACGTCAATTTCTTGAAGAAGCAGCAGAATCTGATAGGGAGTTGACACCCTGAAGAGGGTGGATCCTCAAGATTCAGCTGTAAGTGATGTGGCGGACAACATTTCCCTAGAAACTATCCGAATGTTAAATGTGATATTTGTGGGAAGTCGGGCCACTTAGCCGCTACCTATTGGAGTAAGATTAGTTCCCTCCAACAAGGAAGTAAACAGCCAGATCCAGTTAATCATAGAGCGCAAGGTAATAACCTCCAGCAAAATGATGTACCAAGACAAATATTGCAAAGGGGAAAGACCACTATAGAAGAGTTGCCACAAGGCAATGGAGTTAGCCTTATCGAGGCTGTACGTGTCAATGACACTGAAACCTCTAACCTAAGAGTCGTGACAAGAGGCCAAAAGGCTAAAGAGGTTGATAAAGATAATGCAAAACCGGTCGAGGAAAACCCTAAGCAAGGGGATAAGGGGACGCAAGTCCTGAACCCTGGCATGGAAGGTGGACCTCTAAGGCCTGTTGACAAAAAAGTCGATCCTAAGAAGGATGAGGAAGTGTTAAGAAAGAAGACAAGAGCTAAAAAAGAAGCACCAAAGCCAGTCCCGAGACCAAAGGAAAGAATGGTATGGCGAGAAAAGAGAGCTTTGGCTACCTATCATGATTTTGATTTAGCAAGTTCTCTTTGCGAAGTCAAACCAGATGTAAACCTCTTACAGTTGAATAAATTATCTCCAGGAGTACGCAAGGAATTCAAGAATATCATGCATATTGGGTATATTGTAGAACCTTTGGGCATAGCACGAGTAGGGGAAGATTGGTTTGACCATGCTAAAAAGAATTTCCCTAGGGTTCCAGCATATGTGGATAGAATATTAGTGGAGCATGCTATTGTAGACACTGGGTCCTCCGTCAATATCATGAGTTCAGAGTTGATGGAGAGGTTGGGTCTAGGCATCCAAAAAGATAGCTCCACCCTTTTTACAATGGTTGGCTGATGATAGTCTAAGACAACTAGAAGGTTGCGTTACTAAAGTCCATGTTACAGTTGCAAGTGTAGAATGCTTCTTGGACTTCAGGGTGATAAGATTTGCAGGACGTCCTAGCTATCGAGTTTTGCTAGGTAGGCCTTGGATCTTATGAACGGACTGCCAAGTCAATATACCCGCCGGTCGAGTGGTTCTAGGTAGAGGTGCTAATCGAGTAATAGTCCATGCTGACCCTGAGTCTCCTCAGAGTGAGAGAGCTCCTTTATCCTCTACTGAATTAGAAACAACAGATGATCCATCTGGTAGTGAGACATCATCCAGCGATGAATCTAAAGAGGGGTCCACTACAGAGGATATTTATCAGATAACTCTAAATGAGCCGATAGAGCCGCAAGATAGGATAAGAGATGCGGATGTGATTGAGTTGGACCTTGGCACGCCGAATGATTCGCGGCCAATTAAATTAGGTTCCATGCTTAGTTCAGCAGAAAGGGAGGACTATGTGTCCTTGATTCAAGAATTCCGCGATATCTTTACTTGGAGTTATGATGAGCTGAGAGGCATTCCTCCCAGCCTGGCTATTCATACTATTCTTGTAAAAGAAGGCAGTCATCCTGTGCATCAGAAGGTAAGGCGTATGCCTTTTGAATTGAGGGACGGGCTGTTTGAGGAGTTACAGAAGTTACGGAAAGCTGGTTTAATTTTCCCTGTACAACACATAGAATGGTGTTTACCAATTGTCATCATGAAGAAGAAAAACAACCAGATCCGACTATGTGTAGATTTTAGAGAGTTGAATAAGCAGACGGTTAAGGATTACTACCCATTGCCATTCATTGACCAGATTTTGGATCAATTAGCGGGTAGGGAAATATATTCGTTTATGGATTGCTTTGCAGGATACAACCAAATGGCAATTGCAGAAGAGAAGAAGTTGAAAACAACTTTCATTACTCTCTTTGGTACTTTTGCGTACATGTGATGGCCTTTGGTTTGTGCAATGCACCTGGATCATGGCAACGAATAGCAGACAAGACCTTTGGTGACATTTTCCCAAATGAGTTGAAAGTATTTATTGATGACCTGGGGGCAGCCACTGTAAGGGAAAGGATGTTGATTATTTTAAGAAAATGCTTTGAGCGCTGCAGACAATTTTGTATCGCTCTTAACCCACGGAAGTGTGTCTTTGGAGTGCCTTATGGGCTATTGCTAGGCCATGTGGTCAGTTCAGTAGGAATAGCAACTGACCCTGAAAAGATCAAGGTTATAGTTGCTATGAGTCCACCACGCACTCCGAAAGAGGTTCATAGCTTTCTATCATCGATAGGGTACTATCGGAGGTTCATAAATGCCTTGGCGGAAAGGACATTGCCATTAATGAATTTATTATCCTTTAGCTGTCTATTTGAATGGAGCAACCCTTGTAAGGAAGCTTTCAAGGATGTGAAACAGGAGCTAGTAAAAACACCCGTTTTAAAAGCACCTAAAAGATGCGAGATGTTTTACATATTTTCAGCAGCCACCATGCATAGTATCAGCTGTTGTTTTTCCCAAATCTCAGAGGAAAAGTGGTATCATCCGATAGCTTTTGCTAGTCGAAAATTGGGCATATCAGAAATTAACTATACCTACATGGAGAAGTTGTGTCTTGCGATGGTCTTTGTGACTAAAAAATTCAGGCACTACATCCTCTATGAGAAGGTAGTCTTCTATACGAAGGCGGAAGGGCTTAGATTGCTTATGAACAAGCTGCAACCGCCTGATCATTTGGCAAAGTAGTTAATCACTTTGCAGGAGTTCGATTATGAGATTAAGAGTAAGCCACCGAGGTTGCAGGGTATTGTGGAATGCCTTGTGGATTTTGGGGAGCCGAAAGAGACTTTGGTTGAAGGAAGTGATATTGAAGAAATGTTTAAAATTGATACAACTTCTATCCCATCTTGGTATGTTGCTATTACGCATTATCTATCAACAGGAGAGACTGGAGCTGGTTTATCAAAATCCGAAAAGAGGAAAATCAGACAACAAGCTTTGAAGTTTTCCTTGATCACAAGAACACTATATCGGCAGGGTGTTGATGATATCTACCTCCGATGTGTGATGCTTGACGAGGTTCCTTTTATCCTGGAAGAGTGCCATGTCTCTGCATGTGGAGGGTACTTCGTGGGATGGTTGAGAGTTGGGTATTGGTGGCCGTCCATCTTCCAAGATTCGTTTGAGTACGTTAAGAGATGTGATACCTGTCAAAGACATGACAGCAGAGAAAATAGGAAATGCCCACTTACGCATATCATGGCTATCCTTCCATTTGAGAAGTGGGGCATTGATTTTGTGGGTCCTATCACCCCATGTCTACTACCCAGAAGAGGTACATTATAGTAGCAACTGATTATTTTACAAAATGGTCAGAAGCGCGGGCAACGAGGCAGGACAATGCAAAAGAGACTGCAAGTTTTCTTTTAGAGCAGATTATCTGCCATTTCGGTCCACCAAAGGAACTAGTATCCGAGCGTGGAACCCATTTTTTGAATAAGGTGATCAAAATTCTGACTGAAGCTTGGCAAATCAAGCATAATAAAACGACCCCTTATAATCCGCAAGCCAACGAGCAAGTCGAAAGTACTAATAAGTAGCTTGTGGGTATCTTGTCTAAAATAGTCTCTGAGAAGAAACGAGATTGGGACAGGAAGTTGTATGTGGCAGTATGGGCGTATAATACCACGTTCAAGCGAGCTACCGGCCATACTCCATTTAAATTAGTGTATGGGGAAGAGTGTGTATTACCCCTCGAAATCGAGCTGCCAACCATACGGTTTGCAATTAACCACTCTTTGGGAGATGAGGATTCACTCCTTGAACGTTTTACGACCATAGCCCACCTGGATGAACTGAAGTTGCATAGCTTATTACATCAGGAGGTAGCTAAACGTCGGATGAAGCAGTTGCATGACCTTAAAGCAAAGAAGTATACCTTTAAAAAAGGGCAATTAGTTCTGTATTATGATGCGTGTAGGGAGCTGTTTCCAGGGAAGTTGGAACCTAGATGGGATGGCCCCTGCAAGATTGTCAGGATAGGGAAAAATAGGTCTATGGCTCTACTAGTTGATCTGCCAGGGAGTAGAGTTTAAAAATAAGGTTAATCTTAATAAGATTAAACCTTATTATTTCTAAGTATGCTAATACGAATAAATACATTGCAGGTCCATGCTGGGGATGATTTGAGACCTGCAAAAGAGCTTAAAGCTGGTTGATGGGGCCGTTAATTCCTTATTTGGAGCACCCATATCTAGAGCAGAGATACCATCATGGGAAACTTATCTGGTGGAGCAAAGGATACAAAGTGATTGAGCAAGAAGACGGAACCTTTGTGTGGGAGATCAAAGTCTTCTGCCATCACTGCTTACGACTGTTGACAAGTATCCCTGTTGAGTTCAATGAAGAAGGTGGGATGGAGCCGTCAGTTTACCCTCTAAACATGCTCAACTTTGACTATCATAATTACGAATAGAGGAGTTCGTGATGGCAGGCTATGTAAACCCATTTTGGACGTACACATTATATTTTGACGGAGCATCCAGGGGCCCTAATAAAAAAGGGAGTGTTGGAGTAGTAATCCGAGATTCCCGACGTAGAGTTACGATGAAGTTAGCTGCTTATCTCGGGGTAGGATTCACTAACAATATAGCGGAGTATAAAGCCTTGATTATGGGACTGCATATTGCCAAACAAGGTGGTATTCAACGGTTGTTAGTAAAAGGGGATTCCCAGTTGATCCTGAATCAGCTAGATGGGACATACACAGTGCGAAATCCCATTCTTTGTATGTATCATCGAACTGCGATAACCCTACTTGAGGAGTTTGAGAGAGTGTCTTTTTAGCTGATTCCACGTTACTGGAATCAGTTTGCGGATTCACTGGCAAATCTTGCTTATGAAGAAGACCTTTTCTTTAACTATGGTCCTAGTTTGGATATTGTTATCAATGATAAAACATGACCCGGTCGCTTGTGGGGAATGTTATCAGCGCATGCAATATATGGCAGGCGATGGTTGATATGGGTGATGCAAAGAGTAGTCGAGACCAATCTATCGTTGTTATCCTGGACCCATAGGCTGATTAGACAACAAGTTATGCGTACGTCTCTTGCTATATATGTAGGAGGGATGGGTCATAACCTTATGCATTTAGTTTAGGGCTGTGAGCCCTGGTTTTTTCCTCCTTGGAAAGGAGCATATTATTGTATATATGTATTGTTCCAGGGAGGGATGTGTAGGTTCTATTCTGTTTGATCTCGTTAGGCCAAGAGGGCCAGTTTTGCAAGGTTTTAAAAGTTTTATTTCATTAGGCCAAGAGGGCCGATCAGTTTTTGTAGTGAAATGCTTTATTTCATTAGGCCAAGCGGGCCAGTTGTCTATTTAGTATAGGTGCGGTTAATGGTTTCTTGTTTTAGTCTTGTGCTAGACAGGTTCGAAGAAGAGCTTGGAAGGAGCCTTTGTTGCGTGGACGCTTCACGTGGCCCTGTCCAGGTGATATTTCTCCTTTATGAGTACCGTGTTTTATGCTATATGTGTCTGTGTACTTGTCGGGGGATTTTCTTTTCTTGTTGGGGGCCGGCGTTCGAGGCATGAAGTCCCAGGTTTAGGTTAAGTATGTCTGAGGGAGGTCTGAGTAGTCGTTGCCTCCTGTAAAGACATTTCCAGACATCGAAAGACCTGTTTTAGAAGGGAGTTCTAGTGACCCTGTTCTGCTAGCTTGCTAGGCAGCCGTTCTAGGAGTTCTTGTTAGTTGTGAGGTAGTTAGAGAAGCCTGCTGGAAGAACAATGATGATGGAAAAGAAACCCCGAATATCTTAAAGACAATAAATATATACAAAGGTGTGTAAAAAGGGGTTCTAACCCCCTATAAAAATAGAAAAGGAAAGAAAGGAAAATTTATAAGCAGTTGATCATCGCCTAGTGGAGGCCTGGTAGGTTCCTGGGGACGAGTCAGACTCGAGGCCGATGCCTTGTCTTCCTAGGGGTGGCGTCTTGCTGGAAAAGAAGAAAGTAAGGAAGGTTGGAGCGAAAATAAAAGTGAGCGTCAGAAAAGAATTAAGTGTCACCTTGTGAGGGCTTGGTAGGTTCTTGGGTACCGAGACAGGACCTGAGACCGATGCCTTGTTCTCCTTGGGTCACTACGCTCAGCTCCCTTCTTTTTACATGCCCGGGTATGAAATAAAAACCTAAAAGAAGAAATGTGCTCAAAGAAAATACTTCTTGATCAGGCTATAGGAGTCCTCGCATAGTAGGAGCTCCTAGTTGTGTTGTCCTTAGTTAGGTAGGTAGTTCAGACCACCACTTAGGGCGACTTCTTTGATATTTCTTTTCAGTTTGGCCATGTTCGAGCAGTCGGTTAGTGACTAGCTTCGAACCTTCTATCAGATTATGCTAGGCCTACTCCTTGTGGATGTCATGCCTTAGTTTGGTCAGGGGGTAGAGTGAGTATTGTGTTGTGTGTTAGTATGTATCTATTTTGTATCAGCTTGATGCTTCCTTTGGTTGTTTTGTGCAGATCTGTTGAGGGATTCGACAGGCTAAGTTGCCCTATCTCATGGTCGCCAATGAGAGTGGATTTTTGAGCCAAGGATGTGCCTAAAATTTGCCAAAAAATCCAGAATTTAGGGGAAAAATATTTAACATCGAAGGCGGCGGCTCCAGTAAGGACGATTTTAAGCACCAAGTGAAAGACGACTTTTAAAATGTAACATGTCCACTAATATCATCCAGGACACGTCTTAGCAGTCCATCGGAAAGGATGTCTAGAAAACTCCGCCCGGCACTCCCATGGAATGTTACGGGTTTTGCGATCTAGGTCTTCCCGTGTCTGCCACGTAGCGGAAGTATCCTGGCCGTTCCCACTTAGGATCGACCGGAATTAGGGTTTTCCTGATTGGTCAATAGCTAACAGCTACTAGCATCAGACCTGAGCGAACTACTTTACTCAGAAACACCAGGTCCGAAGCGGATTCAAACTGCACTTGGTTCAAGGAGAATGGGAAACGAGAGGGATGCAAGGTTCAACCTCTCTACCATAAGGCATAGTCCCATTTCGTTCCCCTAAAACAGCATAAATCGGGTATGACGTAACTCTAGGTCATCGCTCTCGTTATTCATTTTGATGATGATGATCATCCCGCTTTTCTTCGAGATTTTTGAGAAAAGTTCCCGGCTAACCGGGACCACCCAACCGTAGGACAGACCCATGGTCTATCCTCCGCACTTTCCTCAGTTTTTTTTAGTTATGTAATTATCTAACACATTAATTTGACATATAACAATCAGCTTCTTTAATTAATCCTGTTAAGCACTGGTTCCTTCACGTAATCTTATCACATGACATAGAAAAACAATATCAAGCAAGTTCTTTTTTAACATTTCATCATTTTATCTTTGAAATACAAGGAGTTCCGCCCGTAGGCTTGTCCATAATCCGCCCGAAGGCTATCCAGTAATCCGCCAGGGATCACTATTCCAAGCTTCCGCCCGTAGACTAGTATGCGGGCCTCGAGATCCAATCCCGAGTCACGTTAGCATCTTGTGCAGGACCCGAAAGGCGAGGGATTTATGGCCAAAGCCCCCCTGGCACCCAAGCATCCTCCTGCTCCACGTACTTAAACCCCCTGTCCACAAGATCTTTACCCCCGGGATTTTGAAGAAAATAAGTATAAAGCCCTTCCCACCGATCGCCCACAAGCCCATCCCTAGCCTCGGGATTTTAAGAGAAGAAGAGGAAGAACTCTCAAAGTCTCCATTGCCCAAGACCATTCACAAGAGCCCTTTTTGCGAACTCCCTCCTCTCCCACAAAAAGGTCCAAGCTCCAAACCCTCAGGCCTTCCGTAAGCCAAATCTTGCAAGCCGGTACTTCTTCAAGGATCTGTACTTCAAAGGGGATTTTCGCCTAAGAGGGAGACGGGCCAAGATCATAAGACTGCAAGCCAAGGCAAGAAGTTCGAAATCCATGAAGGCTAACCGAAGATCGAATTCGCGATGGGCCCTAAAAAAGTCACAAGGTGCAACCACAAAAGGTTCTTCTCCTAATATTCATGTGGATATCTCCCCAAGCCCACAAGTCCAAGATTTTACTAATTTTTCCACGCAAAAACATAGCATTAATCACGATAACTTCATGGATTAGGAAGCACCTATGCATGCTTAAAATCACCTAGTCAAGTTAAATGCAACTGGAAATAAATCGACTATTCGAACAATGATTAGAATTAGTTCATGACATGAAATTGGGTCATTGGTATTTTCCATATAAAGAAATTGTCTATCCATTTAACATCCTTAATAGTATGTTGCCTTGTCGTGCATGTCAAAGTGACGGCCTAGAACACCTATTGCCTATCATTATAAGGTTGAGATTATTAAAGTGCACCTTTGACTAGGCATGGAAAGATTAATTGCACGTCACATTTTTAGACAAATCTTCATTGAATGATTCATTAGGGAAAGTCCTTAACCCCGTAGGAAATAGAAGAGCGCGGAAATGATTCTAGGAATTTGCGTGTGGCATGTGATTGTAAATTGGAATAGGTCAACTCTAGTTTTTTTGGCATGAATTTCACTACGTTGTAGTCAGGAAAGGAGTGCATGTTGCACATTTGTCATATGAAAAATTTCATTCATCAAGAGTTGTATTTAGGGAAAGGCTGCATGGTTTATTGAAGCATGAAATCTTAAAAGCTTAGAAAAAGAATTGTGGGCATGATTCTTGAATGCAAGTCCTAGTAGGATCAATGGAAGTTATGCCGCAATTTAACATGCGTTTTAATCTTAACAAGAAAAGTTAGGGTTATTGCGAATTTAGGGGTACGTAGAAGCAATGAATCACGCGTTTAGGTGAATTGTGAGATGTTACAACTAGCTTTCTCCTTTAAGATCAAGTTAACATCTCTAGGGATGGTTCGTCCTTGTCGCAAGACAAGTAGATCGAATTATCTAAATCGCCTAACCCGCAAGGGATTTGCATAGGATGGCTCAACCGATACGATAAATAACCCAAGTGCTAACTAGGGTTTAGCACGTTAAGAACTTGACCTAGTTTCACGCACTTTTTACCAAGCCGAACCCTTGAACCAAAGGTCCTACCCACATTCACGAAATGTAGGCACAATTGGACGCTCATGCATAAAACGATCTAAGGTTTCTACCCTAAGGATCACTCGTTCAAATGATGAAACTCGGATTGAGTTGGAATCCCTAGGACCGAACGTTGTCGGCCTAGTGTAATTAGGAATGGGTTGGGTAAGAAGACACCCTAAACCCTGCTTCTCATCTGGAGATAATTCTGTGACCAGAAAACGCCATTCAATGGGTGAAATGATCCCATGGAATAGATGCGACACTTGTGCAATAAGTTGCAACGTCGCATAGACTTGTGGTTTGTTCACAAGAGAGTTTTGCCATTTCTTGGAATGAGGTTGGCAAGTTCTTGCGCAAGTTTAACTTGCAAGAGGATGAGTAGTCATCCTGTTACATCACCTTTCTTGGGGAAAAATTGCCAAGTAAAGGGAAGTTAGGTATTTTCTTGGAAGCAAATGATCAATCAATAAATTGGAGCGACATGGTCGCCAGGATTTACTGTTAATAAAACCTAAGGTTTTGGTTAAGTTGGGTTAACAGGGTATGGCCCTAACCCAAGGACAAAAGGGTGAACAAACAAACCCTTGGGGATCTTGCCAAGTCACAATTGATCCCGGATCGAATGCTAGATGCATTCGAAGAGAAGGATTCACTCCTTAACAGTTGGCAAAGTAAACGACCACTGGAATTGATTGTTCTTGTAATAGTTTAGAAAGCACTGTTTGCATTGTTTGCTCAAAGAACTAAAGGATGAAATGATATCTAATGATTCAGGTTGAAGGCCTGAAGGGAGAGGCAGCTTCAGTTACCCCCGACTGCCTGCCTGACCCTAACCAAGGGGGTTGTTGACCGCGCCGAGAACGTGGACCGAACCCGCCGCGAGAGGTCTTTCCGTTGAGCTCTACCAATCCTCCTCTTCTCTACAAGACCCGGGGGGAAGAAATAGGGATGGCTTATGGGGGGTTTAGTGGGAAGGGCTTAGAGAAACCCCTCTTCTTCTTTACAAAGAACCGGACCTAGGCCTTGTGGGAGATTTGGTAGGAAGGCCTTATAGGCTTCCTCTTCGAACCCTGGGGAGGAGAAAATGATCTAGTGGGAAATCTAGTGGGAAGGACCTTTGTCGCCTCCTTTTCTTCAAATCCCGGGATGGGATTATTGTGATTTGGTAGGAAGGGGTGTTATGGAAGCCCCTTAGAAGCTTCCAAATAAGAAGCTTCTAGCTTCTAATCATGGATAGCAGTGTGGTATTACCACATGGGTTGAAATGACGTCGAACAGCCAGATGGGAAAGGATGGACGTTAACTTGGGATGGTGGCGGCGTGGAAGCCTATGGCTCAGCTGGCGGCTTTCAGCGATGGCAGCGGCGGCCTCAGTCTCACAGGCGGCAAAAAACTTACGCAGCTCCTTCACCCCACGCAGCTTTGACGTCTCCATCAGCCTCCTATTCACACGATGGCCTTTGCAGACTGTCGTAGCCTCTAGCTTCTTCCCCTTCGTCAACAATAGCCTCCATAGCCTGTCGCCTTCCTCTTCTCACCTCTCAAGTAGCATGTCGTAGCCCTTTTTTTCCCTCCCTTCAACACCTTAGAGGGTGTATTTATAGGACAAGGGGGGGAGAGGGCTCCCTCCCCCACATGGCCCCCTTGCATGGTATCCTCCCTTCCACCTCCTTAGTTTCCCAATATAGCCCATCCCCTTCCCTCAGCCACGCTTTGGCTGGGGGGGAAGGTAAATAAAAAAAATTTTGCAATAAACTTATCATTATCCTCTTGACCTCCTCCCAAGAGGATGTTTCCCCGTAGGTGATGCGGTTTTTGATCCTCGGTCCTGGTTGACCAATGGGGAGTACTCCTTTTCTCGTGTACGGTCATAAATCAACTACCGAAAATGGAGATAATCATTTCACAAATTTACGGTGTGCGGGAGGTTGGTCTAGTAACATTTTTATTCAAACGGAAATATTACATTCTCTCCCCCTTGGAGGAATCGAGATGTCCTCATCTTGAGATGAACTGGGGATATTGATGGTTGAGAGTGCTTTCATCCACCCAAGTGGCATCCTCCTCGGGATAATCTTTCCACTGGACGAGGCATTCCTTCAAGGTTCTAGATCTCAGTTGCTCCCTAACATCTAAGATCCTGTCAGACTGTAGCTCAAGGACTCCTCTTCTAGGCATTACAATTTGTTGGTCATCAAGTACATGGCTAGGATTAGGTATATACTTCTTCAGTAGGCTGATATGGAATACATTATGAACCTTTAGGTTCTCAGGGACTTGCAGTCTATAAGCATTAGGTCCTAGGCACTTAAGGATCTTGTATGGTCCACAATACCTTGGGCTTAGCTTCTTGCAATTTCCTAAGGATAGGAAACTCTTCTTTGGGTGTACACAATTGAAGACCATGTCTCCTTCCTCGAAGGTTCTACCTTGACGCTTCAAATCTGCGTATGCCTTTTGTCTATCCTTGGCGGCTTGGATGTCCTGTCTTATTGACTTTACTTGGTCATCCATCTCTTCCAACATTTGCCTTGAAGCTTCAACCCTCAAGGTTGGATCTGAGAAGTCTGGGGGACTTCGACAGTCATGCCCATACAATGCTTGAAAAGGGGTCATCTGAATGGTTTGTTTGTAGGAAATACTCAACCAAGGGCAAGTATTGAATCCACCTTTTTGGTTCCTAGCAGCAGTGTGCCTTTAGCATATCCTCAATGACTTGTTTGACTCGGTCTGTTTGGCCATCCGTTTGGGGATGGTAAGCTGAGCTAAAATAGAGTTGAGTCTCAATGGCTTCAAAGATAGCTCTCCAGAAGTGTGATGTGAAGAGAGAGTCACGACCACTAATGATTCTTCTGGGTAGCCCATGTAGCTTGAATATCTCCTTGATAAACAACCTTGCAATGTCTGAGGCTTTATAGTTTGTCTTACCAGAATAAGGTATGCAACCTTAGTCAGCATGTCAACCACAACCATGATGGAGTGGTATCCTCCCTGAACTTGGGGTAGGCCAACAACAAAGTCCATACTGATGAATTTCCATTTCATTTGGGGAATGTCAAGTGGTTGCAACTTCCCTGGCATTTTGACATGTTTGTCTTTGATACGTTGACAAGACAAACACTCAGTAACATATTTGAGAATGTCACCATTAAGCCTCTCCCAATGGTAGCTCTTCCTTAACTGCATTGAGAGTCTTGGCATAGCCAGGATGTCCTGAGAAAGGGGAATCATGAGCTTCCCACAATATCTTCTACTTAAGTGACTGGCTTGCTGGTATACATACTCTCCTCCTATAGTAGACAAGTCCACTATTGATAGAGAATTCATGATACTTAGCCTGTAGCTTTTGGTCGTGATCCTTGATAGAGATTTCTCTTAGCATCTTTTGATAGGCTGTATCATGGCATGCTTCCTCTCTAGTTAGCTCAAGTATTGGGTTTGTTTGGCATGGATACCTTTGTAGCTAGAGATCTAGCTGTTGATGGATTTTGCAAGATTAATGAGTTAAGGAATGCCTTGCGACTAAGTGCATCAACGACTACATTCTCCTTTCCCAGTCGGTACTTAATTTCAAAGTCATACTCCTCTAGTACTTCAATCCACCGACGTTGCCTCATGTTGAGCTCGTTCTGGGTAAGGATCCACTTGAGACTCTTATGATCAGTCACTAGAATAAACTTGTTACCCAGCAGGTAGTGTCTCCAAAGCTTGACAACTAAAAGTTCAAGATCATGAGAAGCATAATTCTTCTCATGGCTTTTCAGTTTCTTGAAGATTATGCTATAGGATGACTTTCCTACATGAGCACACATCCTAAGGCAAGCATGCTAGTATCAGTTACTACCTCAAACTCCTTACTGTGGTCTAGAAGTTTTAGGATCGGTGCTGATACAAAACTTTGCTTCAACCTATCAAAGCTAGTTTGTTCGGTAGTTGACCATGCAATGGACGTTTGCTTCTTCAGTAAGTTTGTCAAAGGTGCTGCAATCAAAGCATAGTTTTTGATGAAGACCCTATACCATTTTGTCAATCCAAGAAAGCTGCGTATTTCTTTGACAGTTGTTGGTATTTGGCCATCCTAGAACATTTCTGACTTAGACCGGCTCCACTGAGATTCCTTCAGCTGATATGATGAATCCCAGATAACCAATCTGATGTTTGAGGAATGCACATTTCGTCATCTTAGCATACAGCTTGTGTGACCTCCTTGTCTCAAGGAAAATCCGAAGTTGGGGTTCATGATCTCCTTCCTGTTTGGAATAGACTAGAGTGTCATCAAAGAAGACGAGCACGAAGTTATCAAGATATGGTCTAAAGATATCCTGCATTAACCTATTGAAGGTGGCCGGTGCATTCGTAAGCCCTAATGACATAACTAGAACTCAAAGTGTCCATATCTAGTATTGAAGGTCGTCTTTGGGATATCTTCTTCCTTGATTCCTATCTGATAGTAACCAGACCTAAGATGATCTTGGAGAAGATCTTGGCACCCTGAAGACTATCAAGAAGCTCATCTATTCTAGGAATATGATATTTGTTCTTGACTGTTGATTGACTCAACCCTCTGTAATCAATACATAGTCGAAGTGTTCCTTCTTTCTTTTTCTGGAATGTACTGGTGCTTCCCATGGTGAACTGCTAGGATGGATGTAGCCCTGATCTAGCAATTGCTTGAGTTGTTCCTTCAGCTCAATTGCTGCCGGTATAGACATTCTATAGGGTCTCTTCGCTATTGGCGTAGCTCTAATTACTAGCTTGATCTCATGATCTACTTCTCTTTGAAGCGGGAGTTCTGTTAACTCTTCAGGAACTACGTCCGCGTATTCATTTAGCCAAGTGACCAAATCACTTTACTTCTTTATCAATATTCACAGTCAAGACAATCGTTGATCTAAAAAAAAGTTTTATTCCATTCATATCAGCATAGCCCTTTCGAGGTACAATTATTTCTTGGGGCGACGGAACAAGTTGATACATTAATTCGAGGAGAATAAGATGTTGTTGCATTCAGCTCTACAGGAACTGAGTAGTAGTACGGATTGGGGTCATCGATTTTCAGGAATCGATAGTTCATTGGAAGATTAGGGTATCTTTTCCTTTGATATCCATTTTTCTCATGACGTCCCAACACCTTGATTCGGTCGTCGGCAGGAATTCTTCGAATCACTTCCCTGTACACATACTTATTCTGGTTAACCCTTCGACCTGCGACCTGTAGGGTCGCGTTTGCGTGAGCCTCAACAAAGACGAATAGCTTCACGATCTTCAAATCCTCCATCCACTTGATTCTCTTCAAGTTAATTTGAAGGTACGCAGGTCGATGGGCAGCTATGTAATACATCCCTGAAACACCCATCCATCTCCGTTCCACATACACAGGCAATGGATTGTAAATGCGGTCTAGGATGTTCATCATCTCAACCCTTTGTCGATAATCCGTGGAATGCATCGCGGTCATAAACATGACTCGGAACACTAAGAACCTGTTCCATGCTTCATAATTCTGCAAGACAGCATTGAAAGTAAGGAAATGTTTGGGACAGTAACATTTGCTTTACTTCCTCATATCAAAATTTCTTAAAAACAAGTCCTTTGTTGGTTCGCTCTGATACCAACTGTAACGTGTCCACTAGTATCATCCAGGACACGTCTTAGCAGTCCATCGGAAAGGATGTCTAGAAAACTCCGCCCGGCACTCCCATGGAATGTTACGTGTTTTGCAATCTAGGTCTTCCCATGTCTGCCACGTAGCGGAAGTATCCTGGCTGTTCCCACTTAGGATCGACCGGAATTAGGGTTTTCCTGATTGGTCAATAGCTAACAGCTACTAGCATCAGACCCGAGCGAACTACTTTACGCAGAAACGCCAAGTCCGAAGCAGATTCACGCTGCACTTGGTTCAAGGAGAATGGGAAACGAGAGGGATGCAAGGCTCAACCTCTCTGCCATAAGGCATAGTCCCATTCCGTTCCCCTAAAACAGCGTAAATCGGGTACGACGTAACTCTAGGTCATCGCTCTGGTTATTCATTTTGATGATGATGATCATTCCGCTTTTCTTCGAGATTTTTGAGAAAAGTTCTCGGCTAACCGGGATCACCCAACCGTAGGATAGACCCATGGTCTATCCTCCGCACTTTCCTCAGTTTGTTTTAGTTATGTAATTATCTAACACATTAATTTGACATATAACAATCAGCTTCTTTAATTAATCCTGTTAAGCACTGGTTCCTTCACATAATCTTATCACATGACATAGAAAAACAATATCAAGCAAGTTCTTTTTTAACATTTCATCATTTTATCTTTGAAATACAAGGAGTTCCGCCCGTAGGCCTGTCCATAATCTGCCCGAAGGCTATCCAGTAATCTGCCAGGGATCACTATTCCAAGCTTCTGCCCGTAGACTAGTATACGGGCCTCGAGATCCAATCCCGAGTCATGTTAGCCTCTTGTGCAGGACCCGGAAGGCGAGGGATTTACGACCAGAGCCCCCCTGGCACCCAAGCGTCCTCCTGCTCCAAATAGAGCTCAACGGAAAGACCTCTCGTGGCGGGTTCGGTCCACGTTCCCGGCGCGGTCAGCAACCCCCTTGGTTAGGGTCAGGCAGGCAGTCGGGGGTAACTGAAGCTGCCTCTCCCTTCAGGCCTTCAACCTGAAGCATTAGATATCATTTCATCCTTTAGTTCTTTGAGCAAACAATGCAAACAGTGCTTTCTAAACTGTTACAAGCACAATCAATTCCAGTGGTCGTTTACTTTGCCAACTGTTAAGGAGTGAATCCTTCTCTCCGAATGCATCCAGCATTCGATCCGGGATCAATTGCGACTTGGCAAGATCCCCAAGGGTTTGTTTGTTCACCCTTTTGTCCTTGGGTTAGGGCCATACCCTATTAACCCAACTTAACCAAAACCTTAGGTTTTATTAACAGTAAATCCTGGCGACCATGTCGCTCCAATTTATTGATTGATCATTTGCTTCCAAGCAAATACTTAACTTCCCTTTACTTGGCAATTTTCCCCCAAGAAAGGTGATGTAACAAGATGACTACTCATCCTCTTGCAAGTTAAACTTGCGCAAGAACTTGCCAACCTCATTCCAAGAAATGGCAAAACTCTCTTGTGAACAAACCACAAGTCTATGCGACGTTGCAACTTATTGCACAAGTGTCGCATCTATTCAATGGGATCATTTCACCCATTGAATGGTGTTTTCTGGTCACAGAATTATCTCCAGACGAGAAGCAGGGTTTAGGGTGTCTTCTTACCCAACCCATTCCTAATTACACTAGGCCGACAACGTTCGGTCCTAGGGATTCCAACTCAATCCGAGTTTCATCATTTGAATGAGTGATCCTTAGGGTAGAAACCTTAGATCGTTTTATGCATGAGCGTCCAATTGTCCCTACATTCTGTGAATGTGGGTAGGACCTTTGGTTCAAGGGTTCGGCTTGGTAACAAGTGCGTAAAACTAGGTCAAGTCCTTAACGTGCTAAACCCTAGTTAGCACTTGGGTTATTTATCGTATCGGTTGAGCCATCCTATGCAAATCCCTTGCGGGTTAGGCAATTTAGATAATTCGATCTACTTGTCTTGCGACAAGGACGAACCATCCCTAGAGATGTTAACTTGATCTTAAAGGAGAAAGCTAGTTGTAACATCTCACAATTCACCTAAACGTGTGATTCATTACTTCTACGTACCCCTAAATTTGCAATAACCCTAACTTTTCTTGTTAAGATCAAAACGCATGTTAAATTGCGGCATAACTTCCATTGATCCTACTAGGACTTGCATTCAAGAATCATGCCCACAATTCTTTTTCTAAGCTTTTAAGATTTCATTCTTCAATAAACCATGTAGCCTTTCCCTAAATACAACTCTTGATGAATGAAATTTTTCATATGACAAATGTGCAACATGCACTCCTTTCCTGACTACAACGTAGTGAAATTCATGCCAAAAAAACTAGAGTTGACCTATTCCAATTTACAATCACATGCCACACGCAAATTCCTAGAATCATTTCCGCGCTCTTCTATTTCCTACGGGGTTAAGGACTTTCCCTAATGAATCATTCAATGAAGATTTGTCTAAAAATGTGACGTGCAATTAATCTTTCCATGCCTAGTCAAAGGTGCACTTTAATAATCTCAACCTTATAATGATAGGCACTAGGTGTTCTAGGCCATCACTTTGACATGCACGACAAGGCAACATACTATTAAGGACGTTAAATGGATAGACAATTTCTTTATATGGAAAATACCAATGACCCAATTTCATGTCATGAACTAATTCTAATCATTGTTCGAATAGTAGATTTATTTCCAGTTGCATTTAACTTGACTAAGTGATTTTAAGCATGCATAGGTGCTTCCTAATCCATGAAGTTATCGTGATTAATGCTATGCTTTTGCGTGGAAAAATTAGTAAAAACCTGAACTTGTGGGCTCGAGGAGATAGCCACATGAATATTAAGAGAAGAACCTTTTGTGGTTGCGCCTTGTGACTTTTTTAGGGCCCATCGCGAATTCGATCTTCGGTTAGCCTTCATGGATTTCGAACTTCTTGCCTTGGCTTGCAGTCTTATGATCTTGGCCCGTCTCCCTCTTACGCGAAAATCCCCTTTGAAGTACAGATCCTTGAAGAAGTACCGGCTTGCAAGATTTGCCTTACGGAAGGCCTGAGGGTTTGGAGCTTGGACCTTTTTGTGGGAGAGGAGGGAGTTCGCAAAAAGGGCTCTTGTGAATGGCCTTGGGCAATGGAGACTTTGAGAGTTCTTCCTCTTCTTCTCTTAAAATCCCGAGGCTAGGGATGGGCTTGTGGGTGATCGGTGGGAAGGGCTTTATACTTATTTTCTTCAAAATCCCGGGGGTAAAGATCTTGTGGACAGGGGGTTTAAGGAAATCCTCCTCTTCTCTACAAGACCCGGGGGGAAGAAATAGGGATGGCTTATGGGGGGTTTAGTGGGAAGGGCTTAGAGAAACCCCTCTTCTTCTTTACAAAGAACCGGACCTAGGCCTTGTGGGAGATTTGGTAGGAAGGCCTTATAGGCTTCCTCTTCGAACCCCGGGGAGGAGAAAATGATCTAGTGGGAAATCTAGTGTTAAAGACCTTTGTGGCCTCCTTTTCTTCAAATCCCGGGATGGGCTTATTGTGATTTGGTAGGAAGGGGTGTTATGGAAGCCCCTTAGAAGCTTCCAAATAAGAAGCTTCTAGCTTCTGATCATGGATAGCAGCGTGGTATTACCACGTGGGTTGAAATGACGTCGAACAACCAGATGGGAAAGGATGGACGTTAACTTGGGATGGTGGCGGCGTGGAAGCCTATGGCTCAGCTGGCGGCTTTCAGCGATGGTAGCGGCGGCCTCAGTCACAGGCGGTAGAAAACTTACGCAGCTCCTTCACCCCACGCAGCTTTGATGTCTCCATCAGCCTCCTATTCACACGATGGCCTTTGCAGACTGTCGTAACCTCTAGCTTCTTCCCCTTCGTCAACAATAGCCTCCATAGCCTGTCGCCTTCCTCCTCTCACCTCTCAAGTAGCATGTCGTAGCCTTTTTTTCCCCTCCCTTCAACACCTTAGAGGGTGTATTTATAGGACAAGGGGGGAGAGGGCTCCCTCCCCCACGTGGCCCCCTTGTATGGTATCCTCCCTTCCACCTCCTTAGTTTCCCAATATAGCCCATCCCCTTCCCTCAGCCATGCTTTGGATGGGGGGAAGGTAAATTTAAAAAAAATTGCAATAAACTTATCATTATCCTCTTGACCTCCTCCCAAGAGGATGTTTCCCCGTAGGTGATGCGGTTTTTGACCCTCGGTCCCGGTTGACCAATGTGGAGTACTCCTTTTCTCGCGTACGGTCATAAATCAACTACCGAAAATGGAGATAATCATTTCACGAATTTACGATGTGCGGGAGGTTGGTCTAGTAATATTTTTATTCAAACGGAAATATTACATAAAAGGCGCCTGAGCGACACTTGTGGATTTTTGATAATTTTTCAGACTACCGTGCGGGTTGTCAGGAGTTTCCAGTTAATGCGGGATGTCAAGCCGGACGCCTAGGATTTTTCAGAGCTCCATTTGGATGCCAGACGAGAAAATGGCCACAAGATGGGCAAGATTTGAAAGGGTGGCCAAACTTTGGGTCAAATGGGTTGTGACCTTTGGGGAGTTGGGGCATTTTATGCCATATAAAACTTTGCATCCATTTGTGGAGAGAGAGAGGATGAAGAGCACGATGTCTGCTGCGCCCGAAAATTGCGCTTGATGCCATGGAGATCATGATTGCTGCCTACAAACAACCTACCCAATCGATCATGGCCCCGATCTTCTCTCTCTTTGCCGGTCTTATCACCTGTCTTCGCTCATCCAATGGTAGCCTGAATGAAGAGAGCCAATTCTAGTCTTTCTCTCTCCTCCCTCTCTCTCCCCTAAGGGGTTGTTCTTGTGGGCAAGAGGAAAATGAAGAATGGTGAAGGAAAGCTTGTCCGGTTGAGACCGGATTACTTTCAAATTGATGTAGACATGAAGATTGCGGATTGTGAAGATGCTGGACATTGAATGTGGACTGACCCGCAGTCCCACAGCAAAACCGAGATCCCAAAACACGAAGCCTAAGCGGTAATTCAAGTTTTTATGAAGGAAAAATGAGTTTTTATGCTATTTGTTTGATGAAACATTGTTCCCATGGGCTGATTATGCATTATGATGTTGTTTTCTATGAGTTTCAATAGTTTATGATCAGAAAATCAGAAAATCATAAGTGATATGGCTGAAATTAATGTTATAAAACCCGTAAAACATGGTTTTAAGGGGTAAAATGGAGTTTTTTGCAAAATAAATGGGAAATATGAGTCATAATGCCAATAAAACTTGAAAGTTTGCTATCAAGGAACCTAAGGGCCATAGCCCACAATCAATCTTAATTTCTAGTCATTTTTTATTGAAGAAAATAGAGGAAAAATACCAAAAAATGGTGAAAAATGGATTTTGAATGGGAGAAAACTAGGAAACGGCAAAAGGAAAATTCCAAAAAATTACATGTGTGTTTGTGCAGCGTATAATGAAGGTAGAGCATGAGGTTGGACTCGATTTACCCTCGTTTCTATGTTTCCATCCGTGTTGATCGCTTTCTTTATAAAGAAATACACATAAAATGACTCTTTCACCTATCAACGAATGCAAAACATTAAACGGTAGGGTGAGAGGGGAGGTTGAGCGTCGAAATATAAATTAAAATCTAGTTTATGTGTTGCACCATGCCTATAGGACGTTGTTTTAAAATAAAGGGAAAGGCAGCATGAGCGTGAGGCTCGGTGTCTCTCCTCGTTTCAGTACATAAACGTTAGCATGGAAATCATGAAAAGATTGGTTTCGCACGAGGAACAATGGTGATTTTCTTCTGTTTGTGCACTAAACCATTCACATTATGCACTATGCATAGTTCATGGTATCAACGAAAAATCTCCTGGACTGAATAGCAATTGTTTTCTTAGGATTTGACCCACGATTGAGAGTGTAAGGTTATCCCTTGCCGTAGGATAGAGGGTCGATTTCCTAAGGGACTGTTAAGTAAGGACACATGGTATATCTCCTGGATTCGAAATATAAAAGAGAGGAGTTTGTGTTCGAATGTTTTATATGTTGAGCAGCGCATCAAGGGGCTAATCCCTGCAATGTAGGAGAGCTGCAGTGGGGCCGCGGTATTTCTACCGAGAGGTTGCCTCCATGTGTGTGATCGTGGCATTGCCAATGTGTATGGGTTCTCCCTCTGAGGAGTTTATAGAAAAAGGGAAACGTTGGACTATAAACTATAAACACATAGATTAGGCTTTATGGCAGTTTGTCCTTTAGCATGAGATAGACGCTCCTGGTCCGCGAGGCTGTGAGGGTGTTTTTGTATCATGAGCATGAGGTCCCGCTAGTGCCATAGCCAGTGCTGGCCCATTTTAGGTCCCATCAAACGATCCCTAAATGCTATGCACAAATAGGAAAATTAGAATTTGTATCTTTTCAGCAATTAGATCCTCGCACAAACTTCCTCCTCCCCCTCATCGTTTAGGTGTTGTTGTGTTGCATAGGTATAAATGGTTGTTTTGTGTCATTTTCGTATGAAAAAAATAATAAGCACGTACTATAACACAAAGGACGAGGCCAAACTAAGGCTTAACCTCATGCTTTAACCTTTCCAAATATTCATGCACATAAATCTTATTTTTTCATAATTTTTTAGTGCGAAAACCCCAATTTTTCCTTTTTTTTGCTATTTTTTCCTATTTATTATTCATAGAAAATAGGTATTTTCTAATCTATTTGTGTTGGCTTATTATTTTGATTGAAACTTAATATTTTCTCTGATTTTATCCCATTTCCACTCCTTTTTCCCAGCTCAAAATCGGAAAAACCACTCATTTCCATTAAAAATGACATTTTGTGCGTTTTAAAAATTTAATAACGGCTCTAAATCATTACGGGTTCTACATTTTTGTAGTTACAACCCTCAAACATAATGTAAGCAAGATTCAAACAAACATTCATTGCATATGAACAACATTTGGACCATGAAACAACAAAAACAATCAAATTTCTTTGTAAATTTGGAGCATACCGCGTGTCTTGCGTGTTGCGGGTTTTTTAATAATTATTCAGGGTAGCCCACGGACCGACTAGCAACCATTCTTGAGTGATGAACCTCTTTCCTCAACCTCCTCTTCATCTTGAAGCAATCCTATCACTGTTGGACAAGCATCCTTCAGCCCCTCTTCTTCTTGATTTCTTGCATGCAAACCACTGCTTAAAGGAGAGAGATGGAGGAGAGAGAAAGACTAGATCTACATCTCCACAACTAGATAGCCATTGGAGGAGTGGATTGGAGCGATGGAGAGTGAAGATAGGAAGAAGAACAGGCCCAAGATCAGTTGGGGGGTTGTTCTTTGCCCCCATAACCCATCTCTCCTCCATATGGATTCATGGCACCCTCCTTCTTGCCTGCGTGAAAAAAAAAGAACCCCCCCCTCCCCACGTTTTTTGATTTTTGGTGGGGAGCCCCAAAGGGTCACATCCTTTGGGCTCTCCTAAAGTCTTTTCCCACTTGGCATTTTGGCCTTTGGCCTTCCGGGTACTCCCACTTCCATGTCCAGTACCCGAATCGTGGTCTGAAAAATCTTGGGCATCCCTCTTTAAGTCCTCCACTGCCGAGCATCTCCCAGGGTCTCGTCTATCATGCCAAAAATTTATGAAAATTCCGTGACCACCATCCAGTAGCTCTTTTAAGCACTTTCCGGGCATTGTCGCTTAAAATCGTATTGATTGCCACCGCCGCCTTCGACGAAGTCTATTTTTCCCCTAAAATTCGTAATTTTTGGCTATTTTTAAGCACTTCTTGGCATCAAAACTCATTTGTCAGTTTGCATGCTTTGGACCGGTTTTGTGCCTATTGTCACTACTTGACATTTAGGCTTCTTGTCTTTATGCTTTGGTCAGATATGGATGCCACTTGGTTTGCCCATGCCTCACAGTTACTTGGAGCTTTGTCTTCAGATGTATTTGAGTATTTTGGACCTATTGGGCATTACATTTGGTTGTCAGTTACATGCTCTTTGAATGCTTTCAGGCTTATGGTTTACAGATCTCAAATAGCTTGGGATTTATGCTCCGGATGTATCTTACTGGGATTTGGCATGTCTAATGATATGTACTCCATGTATTAGAGCATTGCTTGCTCTATTTGCATCTCAATTTACTTCCAGTGGGAGCCTCTTGGTATATTCAGATGTACACAGAGTCTTACTTACACTTGAGCTTGAGCTTGTGGGACAGTTATATGCATTTGCTCTCGTGAGAGATTTATGTCTACAGTTAGTCTATAGTGGGCTGATTTGATACGACTATTGGAGTAGGCACCTATCTCTGTCACAAGTTTCTCATTTTTATATGCATCTTGGATGGTTATGCATTGAGCTTCTTGCTCTATCACTTGTGCTTGTGCTTGGTCTCTTCTCTTACCCCGAGACCCATTACATGCATGACTTCTAGACCTATCAGATGTCTCTTGCCTAGGTTATTGGTTTGATAGTTCTTGGTACATTCTTGCCCCTTGACACTCAGTGTTGGATGTATCTTGCTAGCTCGCAGTTGTAGTGACATATGTATCAATGGTTGCTTCACTTTGGGACAAGTTTACATACTGCTCTCATTTATTCCAACAAGCTGAAATCTGCAGATTTCGAGCACTTCTATGAGGGTAATGCTTACTATTTGATGTTATCTTGGTCATATTTGGTGGGCAGGTGCTTCTCTTGGTGATATCCACTCTTTTAGCCAATTTTAGCAGTGGTTTTAGTGCATTTTCTACTAATTACACCAACCTGCAATTTTGCTTTTTTGCTTTGATTTGGGATAGTATGGCTAGACATCTGAAAGACACAGCTCTCTTTAACATTGCCAAGTTGGATGGTACCAACTATGGGTATTGGAAGTCCTAGGTAGGTCAGTTTTTGGTGCAAAAATTGCAGATTAAACCCTTGCATTTCAAGGGTGTTAAACCCGAGGATATGGATGATGATGTTTGGATGGAAGTTGACGAGCTATGTCGGTCTACCGTTATCTTGTCACTCTTAGAAGAGGTCCATCATAATGTTGTTGAATATGAAAATCAGAGTGCATGGGATTTATGGGAGAAGATTCAGGAGCTTTATGCATAGCAGAGTCCTGGGTCACATATGTATTGGTTGAAGCAGTTAATGGACCTTTGCATGAAGGAGGGGACATCCCTATCATCTCATTTCAGTCAATTTCATGCTATCATGAAGAATCTGTTGTCAGAGGCTATTGAGTTCAAAGACAACTGATCTCACCCATTGTTTCTACTTGGCACCTTGCTTGAATCATGGGATGTCTTCTGTATTGCCATATGCACGAACAAGCTTGATGGGCTAAAAATCAAAGATGTTGAGAGTGCTTTATTGATTGAGAAAATCAACAGGAGAAATAATTATGCTTTCCACTCTTCACATAACACAATATTAGAGAGTTTGGGAATCTCCCAATTCCCATTTTTTGAATACTAAAAAGGTGGCACTTGGATAACATGCCCATAAGTTTCTCAAAACCATATGATGTGACCTATCATTGGAAAGCACCTGAAAAATGGAATCTATTGAGCTATACAATGCTCGATTTGGAGTTATAGTGTCAAGTTATGACAAATCCAAAGATTTGACCACGTGTCCCAAACTTATGGGAAATTTCCATATTCCCTAATATGGTGTTACATGCCTTGACTATTAGAGGTGGTAGACATGGCAGGCATGATAGTGATCATAAGGGCAGGGACTCTCAAAAGTCTAGGTCCAAGTCACATGCTCGTAGTAAGTCTCATGGACGGAAGTCTGATCTTACCTGTCATTAGTGTGGGAAAGCAGGACATATTAGGCCGCAGTGAAATAAGATGCGCGATGATAAGCTCAAAGAAAAGGACAAAGAGAAAGTGTAAGAAAAGTCTTCTGAGCGCAATATTGTACCTGCAAAGTCCAGTGTGAAGATAGAAGAGGTTAATGTCATGCAGGCCACTAATTCAGATTACGATTACATACTTGCAGCTTCTTCATGCGATGCCTTACAGGCTTCTGAGATACATTCTATGTATGCCCAGTGTTGGCTTTTGGATTCGGATGCGTCATTTTATGTGACACCCTGTAGAGATTGGTTTCATACCTATCATACCATCTCTGGTTCAGTGCGTCTTGGTGATGACAAGTCTCTTGACATTGTGGGCATTGGAGATTTTATGCTACAGTTTCCATCGGGTAGTTCTTTTGTTTTGCATGATGTATGCCATGTACCTGCATTGACTCGCAGCCTTATGTCAAATGGGCAGCTTGATGATGCTGGGTATTTTGTGTCTTTTGGAGACTCTGCATGGAAGATTACTCGTGGAAGGCTTGTGCTTGCAAGAGGTGCCAAGTCTCGCAGCCTCTATCCCTTACTTATATCTGGAGCTACCTTGGACCATGTTTTATATGCGAGTTTTATCCCCCATGCATCCCTTTGGCATGGTCATTTGGGGCATATGTCTCTTAAAGGAATGAAAATGCTACGTGCTTTGCAGTATCTTCCGCCTTTTGACTCTTCGCATTTTGATTCTTGTGATGATCATTGTTTGTATGGCAAGCAAACTAGAAATGCGCATAAAAGCTCTAGTAAGAAACGCATGGGTGAGCCCTTGGCTCTTGTGCACTCAGATATATGTGGGCCCATGCCGTGTCAATCACTCGGTGGGGCAAAGCACTTTGTTACTTTCATAGATGATTACTCACGTAAGATTTGGGCTTATCCCATAAAGAGAAAATCCGATGTCTTAGATACATTTCAGTGTTGTCTTGCATTAGCAGAGAACCAATGTGGGAATAGGCTGAAATGCCTAAGGTTAGATAATGGGGGTGAGTATGTATCCCATGCTTTTGAGCAGTTTTGTGATGATCGGGGTATTAAGCGTTAGTTGACCGCCCCTTACACCCCTCCCCAAAATGGTATGGCTAAATGCATGAATAGGACCATTCAGGAAAGGGTCTGTAGCATGATTAGCCATGCTAGCTTACCGTAGCACTTTTGGGCTGAGGCAGTTACTACTACAGTTCATCTCATTAACAGGTCACCTAGCAGTGGCATTGACTTTCAGGTTGCAAAGGAGGTATGGACAGGCAAGCCCCCCTCTCATGATCATTTGCGTATCTTTGGATATGAGGCATTCTGCCATGTGTCTAAGGACAAATGCAATAAGCTAGATCCTAAAAGGGTCAAATGCATTTTCATTGGCTATGGAGATGTAGGAGAGATGGGTTACTGTCTATGGGATCCCCAAGTGCGAAAAGTGATCCGCAGTCATGATGTCATCTTTCATGAGAACAAAATGCATATGCAGCCTGAGAGAGTGGTTGAGGTACGCAAAGTTATCTCTCAGGAGGAGCCACCTGCTCCCATTCAGCTCGCTCCAGGGCCACCTAAACAGCATGCAGCATCACCACATGCTCATGGCCTAGATGTTAGACATGGTAATGTTAGAGAGGATGTCGGTCAAGAAGCAGAGCCTAGGTTGAGGAATTCTACTAGAGATAGACGACCTCCTGATCATTTTGCGGCCTCTAAGGATTATGTACTGGTTACAGATGTAGGAGAGTCTCTCACTTATGATGAGGCTATGCATAGTGGTGATTGTCACTCTTGGGAGAGGGCTATGCAGTCTGAGCTTGACTCATTGCATAAGAATCAGGCTTGGGATTTGGTTTCCTTGCCTCAGGGTAAGAAGTCTTTTCCACGCAAGCGGGTGTACAAGCTGAAAAGTACCCCTGGACACCCCATGCCGGCATACAAGGCCCGATTGGTTGCTAAGGGTTTTAAGCAGTAGCATGGTGTTGAATTTTCATGTGGTCAAGATGACCACCCCACTCTTTGTCTTGGCCTTGGTTGTACAGCTTGACTTGGACTTGTACCAGATGGATGTTAAGATGGCCTTTTTACATGGGGACTTGCATGATGAGATTTACATGGAGCAGCCTAAAGGCTTTGCAGACCCTGGCACAGGGAACACCTAGTGTGCAAAGGTGAAGAAGAGTCTATATGGCTTGAAGCAGGTACATAGGGAATGGTACCATAAGTTTGATGCATTCATGAAGTCACAGGGCTACAGCCAGAGTGCTATGGATCTGTGCTTGTACACGAAGAAATCCCATGATGGTTTTTTACTGATTTTGGTACTCTATGTGGATGACATGCTTTTAGCAGGGATAGCTCATGAGAAGCTAGATGCTCTTAAGGCTCAGCTTAAGAAGAGCTTTGAGATGAAAGATTTGGGACATGCCTCTCATATACTTGGTATGCACATTACACTCAATCCATCTCAGGGACTACTCTATCTATCACAAAGGGAGTACATTCATAAAGTCCTTGGGCACTTCTACATGTAGGATGTTAAGCCTATTAGCTATCCATCACCTTCTCATGTGAAGGTTTCACATGCCGATTGTCTGCAAATAGATGAGTAGAGGGCCGAGATGGCCAAGTTTCCCTATGCATCAGCCGTGGGCAGTCTTATGTATGCCATGATAGCCACCCATCCAGATTTAGCTTTTGCATTAGGGGTTGTGGCGGCACGTTATATGGCTACATCTAGCAAGAAACATTGGAAAGTCGTGAAGGGTATCATGAGGTACCTAAAGGGCACAACAGATATGTGTATTTGCTATGGTAGCCTGGATACATGAGTCGTGGGGTACACTGACTCTGATTATGCAGGGCATACAGATAGTAGGAAGTCCACTCCTGGCTATGTGTTCACTTATGCTGGAGGGGCTATCTCTTGGATATCTAGGGCACACAAGTGTACGGCCCTTTCTACTATAGAGACTGAGTATATTGCAGTCATAGAGGCTTGCAAAGAGGCTATCTGGTTAGGTCGTTTGATTGCAGACCTTGGTATGACATATGCTATGCCTACACTGCATTCGGATTTTATGAGTGCCATTCAGTTAGCCAATAATCCAGTCTTCCATGCGAATACGAAACATATTGAGGTGAGATGTCACTTCATTCACGAGGTCGTTGAGAGGACAAGTCTATTGACTTGGTCAACTGAGCAGAATCCTGCAGACTTGCTCATGAAGAGCCTCACTATAGAGCGCTTTACCTTCCTCAGGAGATTGATGGACATTAGATGAGATGACATCTTTTTTCTCATCCTGTTATACATGTGTACATGTTGTACTGTCTTTTCTTTTTTCTCTCTCATTGGGGTAGATTCGCCTTTAAGTGGGAGGTTGTTGGGGGTAAAGGAGCCTCCGCCTAGTTGCCCGTATATTGCTACACTAACAGTACCTACCACTGCACACTGCAGGTGTGGCGGGGGTCCGTCACAATCACTTATTCTTTATTCTTTTAGTGACAATTTGAATAAAGGAAGGCCTGCCCACACATTGTGGTTGTTGGAGTTTCCACTTTGAGTTTCACTTTCTCTCTTGCTCTTGCTCTCCATCCGCCATAGCTCTCACCGCCAATCTTCTTCCTCCTGGGTTTCACTTCCCTTTCAATATCTGCTTCTAATTTCTCTTAAAGACTTGTTTCTTAATTCTATCTACAACATCCTAGTATCTCAAGCCTTGATATCATGCAACCAAGAAGGCAACATTATTGAAATTGTAAGAAAAAGCACAAATTTTGTAGCATAGAGTTTGAAGCCATGGCATGGGCTACAAGAGGTGCAATCTAAGCAACCAACATTGGGGTTTGTTATCCCCCCAAGCGGGCTATCCTCACCCAAGTGGGCTCCCAAAAATTTCTTCTCTAGAGGTCACATAGAATGAAACCCTAACTGTGTGTCTGCAACCATAGCCAAAGCTTCAAAGCTAGGTCCTTTTTAAGTTTTCTTCTCACAAAAGTTGCTAACAATAATTTTAATTACTAATTAATCCTCTATGGAGATCATTGCAAATCTAGAATCTCCAACTTAGGTTTGGACACCCTTGTTGAATATTATTAAGTTCATAAAAATTTTGGCATATAGTGTGAGATGAGTGCTTGTAAACACTGATGCTATATTTTTCACTCATGATCTTGGTGGTTCCAATCAGTATGTGAAAGATGTTTTATTCTAAGTCTAAATTGTGAAGAGATTAGTTTTTACCATTCATTAAAGTGCTCAACTAACATCACTCTTCTTGACCTGTATAAGCTATGTGTCAAATATAAGAACAAATACCATTTTCTTCTCTTCATCTAATCTATTTATCTAAGATCACATCAAATTTTTTAAACTTGATTTATTTTTCTTGTAGTGTCAAATTTGTAAAGAAATAGACATTTCCATTGCCATTATGCAATCGTGTAAGACCTTTCTATCATGGCTTATATTGATGTGAAGCCTCAAATTCACAAGTTTGATGGGAGAGACTTCCACCCATGGCAGGTGTTAGTAAAGTATAAAATTATGGAGAGAGGCTACTAGTCATAATTCATCAAAGGGACAAAATCTATTGATCCATCCAATCCTATAGATATTGAAGATGATGAAAGGGCCCAAGTTATAATAATGTTGCACCTAGATGAATCTTTAATTCACCACATTTACTAGCTTGCAACTCTAAAAGAGAAATGGGATGAGCTTGAGAAACTATATGGTGCAAGAGGGAAGAATTCCAAAATCTTCCTCAAAATAGAGTTCTTTATCTTGGATTACAAGCAAGAAGAAGACCTCGGAAAGTTCATTTCCCACATGAAGGGTCTAATGGCTCAATTAGCTTTAGTGCAAGCTCCAGTTTGTCGAAGAAGATGCCATTGCAATACTTTTAAAAGCCATAAGGAATGTCTTTTTAACTCTTGTCACTACCCTAACAAATGTTCCAAATTCTACACTTGAAGGTGTGATTCATCAATCTTGTTTAGATGAGGAGATAAGAAACCAAAAAGAAGGCAATTATCAACTCATCATCTACCTTGACAAACTGACTCTTAGTCCATACTCTAACTACTAAATGTTTCTTTTGTAATAAAAAGGAACATATTGTAAGAAACTACTGGAAAATAATGCCCCAACAAGATAAAGCGCAAAAAATGCAAACAAATAGGGCATATCACTAGCAAATGTCCAAACTCTCCTAAAGTTTCCAAAGCATTGGAGGTTAACTATGTCTCCAAAGCACATAATTATCAACTTTTCTAGTCTTGATTGTACCATCTTTCCATAAACATCCTTGTATCCTATTTTATAAAGGCATCCCAATAATTCATTGGGGGGGGACCATTTCCATGCTATGTAATCCAATGCCACCCTAGCATAGGAATCATGAGTAAGCAAGCAAGGATGCATGAGGGAGTGTAGAGAGAGTGTACCAATTGTACTTGTGAGCAACTCATTAAGGAAGATTTCCTTCTTATACTTGAGCTCTCTCTCCCTCTTATGCACACTTAGCTTGACTCTCACTCTACTTTTCAACACTTACAATGGCCAAAATGGGATGATGATACCTAGGCACTTAATGAGCATGCTTAAGGTTAGAAAATTTTCAAATTTTTGAAAGTAATTAGCAATAATTAGTAACCTAAAAATTCAATATTAGTGCTAAGAAGCACTCATTGCCAAGCACAGGTGAAGCATTTTGAAATTAAACCACTTGCATATCAGCTTGTCACCTTCAATTGAAAATGCTCTAAATTTTGAGCCTTTTGATCTACATTGAACTCCACAAAATATTAATTAGTGATTAAAATCACCATTTAGTAACTTCAGTGTGAGATGAAAACTAAAAAAAGACCAAGCTTTGAAGCTTTGGCTATGGCTACTTGCAAACACACAGTTACAATTTCACTTTATGTGAACTCTAGAGAAGGAATTTTTGGGAGCCCTCTTGCATGAGGATAGCCCACTTGGGAGACTAACAAACCCCTATGATGGCTACAAACGTTGTGTCCCTTGCAGCCCACACTTCATCTTGAAATGTGTCATTGTCTAAAACTACACTTTTTCTAAGAAAACCAGTAATATCATCCTTCTGCATATTCAATGTTAGGGTTTAAAGTTGCGTCCTGAAGTGCCTTGAGTTGAGAAAAAAAATCTCCAAAAGAAAGAAAGGAAGAATATGCCCTCCTTTGGCCACATAAACTCCTCCAAGGTTTAGAGGTCTAGTTTGGCTATGGAGATTAAGAAGATAAGATAGAAAATGAAGGTCTCATGTGCACTCAATCTGAGATGTGGATAGGGGAAGCTCAATGGGTGAGAGGTGGCTCTAATACCATGTTATAATATCATAGTAGCAACATGGGAAAGTGTGCATAAGAGGGAGAAGAGAGCTCAAAGTACAAGAACAAAATCTTGCTTAGTAAGTTGCTCACAAGTATAACTAGGTACTCTCACATGTTGAGAGCGACCCTTGCCGTTGTTTAAATAGCATCTAGACGGCTAGGGTTAGGGCTTTCCCTTCCCTCCAATCCATTCACACTCATCTACCCTTATCCACCCTTCGATATGGTGGGTTCATATGCATATCTCTCAACATTATTTGGACTCATATTTATACTCAATAGTTTGTTAAGTAGTTAGATCTCAAAGGTGGTTATAGGCCAAGAGGAAATTTTTGGAGCTTGATGTGCATATTTTTTTACATTAGAGGAATATATATGTACTTAAAGTTAAAAGGAAAAATAGAGCTATTGAGTTTAATTTTACTCACAATCTTGATTGAATCACAGAGTGTGCCAATGGAGCATGTGTCACCTTAGAGCTTTTGGTTGTGTGCATGTAGGGCCCATGGATGTGAACCTATATCTACATTTTATTATAATTCAAGGTTATCTCAAATCTAGGATTGATCCTATGTGGCATGAATAGCATGCTTCCAAAGCTTTAATCCATTTTTATATCTTAAAAACCAACTTTAATTAAGATTCCCATATTTTACAATGCACATGCTATCCTTATTCCTCTCTCCTTAATGCAATATATGTGCATCCCCCTAGAAATCTCTCTCTCTATGTCATACACACACGAGTGCATGTGTAAATGTACATATACATATATATTTATGTGTATTGGAACATTGCATGGTCTCTTTGTGTGGATCAAAGAATGGCCTATGGTTGCAAGAGATCTTTGTGTAGGACAAGAAGCCTATCATAGAGCTATGAATTTCTATTGAGAGCTAATTTTAAAGGTCAAATTCAAGCACAAAGTGTTGAGATTTGCAATCAAAGCTATTGCAGCCTCTTTGGATAAGGTAGTCCTAGGCTAAGGACATGTAGGCTGCAATAATCCCATAGGCATAGAGGAAAAGAGTGTCACCTATCCAACTCTATTTAACATTGTATTTGCTTGTCATTTTGGAATGTCACTGTCATGTTGATCCTCAGTATAGTGTACTTGATGATTATCATTTACTCTTGAGTGAAGGTTCTTGGTCTCTATCGTGTTAGTGTCTTCATGTGTCTAGTCAAGGTCTATGAGCCACTATAGTTGCCATGCTTTAGATCCCGTGTTTTCACACAAAGGTGGCCCAAGCCCCATAAAATAGGCAATTTTGGTGAAAAATGAAATGGTCACAAGTTAAGGAGCTAGAGTTCTCATAGATACATTTCAACACCAAGATTCTAACATGTGTTCATACGTCGATCAATGTCCATTTGAACCCCCATTTGGCTGCAAGATTTGGCATTATGAAGCAACTACTAGATCTAGAAGCCAGAAAGCATGTGACATAGGCCAAGATGATAGATTTCAATGCCAAAAAGTCACCCATCCAGTCATATCGCAATTTTGAGGTTGTTTGCCCCTCCATCTAGACCAAAACCACTTGCAAGCAAGTGTGAACATGAAAACTTGAACTAGATAGTTTGGTAGGTAGTACTTAATCATGGTTAAGAGAGTTGAAGCTCTCAAAAATCACTGAAGGGGGGGGGCTCAGCACCCCTTCCTCCTCATTAAATTTTTTTTTTGTGGTTGTTGCCATTTTCCTCCATCTCCTGGGCATGAGCTCTCAAATTTATTCACTCTCTGCTGCTTCAGACCTCCCAAGAAATGATACAGTGAATGAGAACTTCCAATTTTAGTCTCTCTCTCTCTTTTTACTCTCTCCTCTTTGTGACATGTCAAGAGCCCCATGAGAATGCTCAAGCGTACACTAAGAAATAGAAGAGCTATTTTGCAAATTGCAAATCTCTATTCCTATTCCACTTGCTACCCAACTGTAGTACTTTTTACATGGATTAGACTTCAATATCCAACTGCAATTGAGTAGTGTTGCTCATGCTGATATAGACACTGCTATTACATGAGTGAGGAGGTAGACTAATGCTCACAAGTGTTCTATGCATCTAGGGAAAGCCTAAATGCATGTTTAGGTCCTAGAAATCATTTGGTAGTGATCAATGGATGTCAACATATGACTAGTACACCTATGACCAATTCGAATGTAAGAGGAAGTGTAATGTA
Source organism: Lygodium microphyllum (assembly GCF_053477565.2). Classification (NCBI taxonomy): domain Eukaryota; kingdom Viridiplantae; phylum Streptophyta; class Polypodiopsida; order Schizaeales; family Lygodiaceae; genus Lygodium; species Lygodium microphyllum. The sequence goes on from NC_141138.1 coordinate 57,862,739, forward strand.
GAATATGCTCATGCTAGTAGTGGCTCCTCTTCATGTTTCTATGCCAATGGCTGGCCAAATGGTTTCACTAAATAATGGGAGCATATTCTTAGCAAAGTCAAGGACATGATGAAGCATTATACCAATATGATAACATAACAATATAGACAAATAGCCATAGATGTTAATTTCTTAAAGAAGCTTCAAAACTTGATAGGAGGTCGACGTCCTAAAGAGGGTGGTCCATCAAGATTTAGCTATAAGTGGTGTGGTATTAGAACTTTTTGAGAAACTTCCCTAATGTCAAATGTGACATGCATGGGAAGTTCAACACATCTAGCTAGTTCTTGTTGGAGTAAGATCAACTTTGTTCAGCAAGGGAGTAAGTGGCTAGGTCTAATTAATCATCGAGTATAAGGGAATAACCTTTAGCAAGATGAGGTACCAACACAAATATTTTTGAGAGGAAAAGCTATCATAGAAGAGATGCCTAGTGGTAGTGGTGTCAACCTTATCAAAGTTGTGCATGTCAACACTACTAAGACTTCTAGTTTATGAGCCATTACAAGAGGATACAAGGTTAAAGAAGGCATTAGAGATAATATAAAACCTATTGAGGCAAAACCCTAAACAGGATGATAAGGGGACCCAAATCTTTCACCTAGATGTGGAAGTAGGTCCTTTAAAACTTGCTGAAGAGGCAAAGTTGACTCCAATAATAAGGAGCTACCAAAGAAGAAAGTAAAAGTCAAGAAAGAGGTACCTAAGCCTATTCAGCAACCAAGAGAAAGAGTGGTTTGGTGCGAGAAGAGAACCATTGCTAATTATTATGAATTTGACTTAGTCAATTCTCTTTGTGAGTTAGAGCTTGATGTGAATATTCTACAACTGATCAAGTTATCTCAAGGAGTGTGTAAAGAGTTTAAGAAGATCCTTTTTGCACCAAGTATATCATTGAGCCCTTGGAAATAGCCCATGTGGGAGATGACTAGTTTAAACATGCTGAAAAGCATTGCTCAAGGATGGAAATATATGTTGATGGCATATTAGTGGATCATGCCATTGTGGACACAGGATCCTTCGTCAACATTATGAGTTCAGAATTGATGAAAAGGCTAGGTATGGAAATCCAAAAGAATATCCCCACAAATCTCTACATGGATAATGATAGTTTAAGACAATCGAAAGGTTGCATTACCAAAATCTACGTGAATGTTTTTAATATGGAATGCATTTTGATCTTTAGGGTTATTAGGTTTGTAGAGCGGCCAATCTATCAAGTATTATTAGGAAGGCCATGGACCTTACAATCCAACTATCAAGTTGATATACCAACTAGTCATCTGATTTTTAGTAGAGGTGCTAGAGGTGTAATAGTGGATGTATATCCTAAATCTCATCAAAGAGAGAGAGTACCTTTATCCTCAACAAAATTAGACACATTAGAGGATCCTTCTGCCACTAGTGAGACCTCATCAAGTGATGAATGAAGAGAGGGATCCACTATAGAATATGTCAGGGTGCATAGTTGATGGTGCATAAGTGTGTCCAACCTCGTCTGGCATAAATGTAAGTAGGAAGGCCAGGGAGCCTTATGGTGCAGTGTACAGAACACGGCGATGTGTCCTATGACGACAGCGGATACCCTTCTTGTGGGTGCATACGGAAAGGAAAACTTACCTTACACCAAGTGTCAAAACGTCCCTCAATCTCACCTCTCGATGATTGTTTTGAGGACACACCAGTCACACTTGACCCTCCTCTGACTGACACTCTGGTTGAGAATACAAGAGGGCAACCCAATCCTTACACCCATTATTGTTATTCTCACAATCACTTGTGCAAAGGTTGTATGCCGTATGTGCATTTGATGGTGCAGCAGTATATCCTGCCATGTGCTGGCATACATTGCGAGAAGGAAGGCCAGGGAGCCTTATAGTGCATAGGAACAGATCGTGCGTTGTGCATTAAGAGGCCCAACCCGTGAGTGCCACCCTCCATTCCACACAACTCACCTCTCATTTGAATTGAAGAAAAAGGATTGGTCAGTCATCCCACCCTTTATCTCACTCTCTGTTTTGATAAATATAGAGGGCAGCCCATACTCACAACCCATCTTGTTAGGATGAAAGCTCACATCACTCAATTGTTTGTTGAGGAAGATCGCTTCGTTTGTTGCTAGCATTAGGGAATTGATGACAAGGCATTTCGTCAGTGTTAGGGAATTACAAGTTCTACGGGGAGTATAGAGATAGCACACCAAGGGAGATGGCTTTGGAATTTCTTTTGGAAAAGTGCTACGATGTCAATAGTCAACCGCAATGCTCGGCAAAATGGGCCAAGTTTTACTAACCCTGCACCTTCTATTTTCAAGTGATGGTTATGTTTTAAGTGTGGGGATGTTAACGTCCAATCCGATGACATGTCTTGTGTTCATGCAGAGTCGTTTCACCCTACCTAGTGAGGTTTTAAGTGTGGGGACCCCACGCGTTTGCCGAGCATACATCTTGCATATGTCATTCACGAAATATGCATATATTCCATGTCTTCAATTTACCTTAATGGTCCCTTGCCCACCCATCAGCCCTTGTCTCCCTTACCTACGAGGTCCTTCATATTGTTATTTTTCTTTACACGGCGTTTTGCTCATTTTTCCATATGAACATACCCTAAGTTTACAAAAACCCAAATTCAACCTTACACCATGTGTATCCCTTTACACTGTATCTTTTTCCTTTTACCACCCCTTGTTCCAAGCAACAGATTGAAAGTTATTAATTTTTTAAGCGATTCGTGCACATTGGACATTTTTCCATGTGAACGCTCCTTTATTGTTTCAAGACATTGATCTGATGTGACATCCCTGTCATATATCTTCCACTTGCCATTTTTCATTTTTATTGCCAATCATTCCAACGTACAGTTTGTCTGTTATTAATTTTTGCGGGTTTTCGTGTCTTTTTCGTGCGTATTTTCGTCATTTTTCCATGTGAACTTGCCCTATTCTCCTCAGAATTCAATTCTAAGTGGCTAGACTTGACCAGCCCCCCTTGCTACCCATTTCTCCTTTTTCCACTGCCCTATTCCAACCTATGGATTTTTTTCTCTTAATTTTTATCGGTGTTTTCAAGCTTCATTTTATTGTTTGTCCCATGTGAATGTCTCTTAACCCCATCGAAACTAAGTTCTAATGTGCCCCCCCTGAAGATAATCTATGTTTTGACATTTGTCCTTTTGAGTGCCCTCCATTTCAATGGCCGGATCATTAAATATTAAATTTTCAATCCCTTTTCAAGTACGATTGTTGGGTTTTTCCCATGTAGATGCATCTTATCTTGATCATAGTTATGTTGTGATGTGATAGGATTGTCAGGCATGTTCTTCAGCACATTTCTCATTCTTCCTGCACTTCGTTCTGATGAATGAAATCTCTGATATTAATTCTCGTGTACATTTTCGGGCTTGATTTTCATCTTTTTCCCATGTGAATGTCATGCATTCTCCCTGGACCCCCTATTGTATTCTTTCACTGTCTTTCCCTTGCCTTCTAGCACATTTTTTCGTTTTTACAGCATTTCATTTCAATGCATGGTTTGGGTTCTATTAAAATTTTTATGTTTTTACGTGTGTACATGCCTCCCGTGTTGCGTGTGAACATTAGTGTTTTCTATTTACCCCTGTTTTGATGCGTTTGTCACACCGTTCACCCCTGTGACGGTGTTCCCGCCGTCTACGAGTCCTGCTGCCACTGCAATTTTTTTTACCCTCACCCTGCACCTATGTGCGGGACAAGGGGGGCTACCTTGTTTTTTTTTTAAATCTTTTTTTTCAATTAAAAATTTATAATCCCTCCCCCCTCGCCCCCCAACGGTTCCCTCCTCCCCCTTCCTACCTTCTCTCTCCTCTCTCCTTCCTTCTTTCTTCTTCTTTCTTTCTTTCTTTCTCTTACCTCCCCCCTCTCTGCGTACCCTCCCCTCTCCCCCATTGCCCCTCTCTCCTCTCTGTCTCTCCTCTTCTTCTCTAGATCAACAAATTTTTGATCCCTTACAGACATTGATAGCTAGGACTGTTGCTCTCTTAGATAGTTTTTGGTGTCCAGTCTATGTTGGAGACCTCCCTTGCATCCTTTATTCAGTCTATTTACATATAAGTGTATACTTCCTTGCAAGACAAGGTGGATTCATTGACCAGTCAGTAGAATAAAGCCTTGAAGGATTTGGCATCAGAAAAAGCTACCATGAGTGACATTGATAAGCAGCTAACTGAGGTGACTATTTTGATCGATAACTAAAAAGTCAAAATTCAGGAGTTGGAAGCTAAAGTAGCTACATTAGAAGATGAGAATATGTCCTTAACGACTGATAAAAATGCAGCTATTGAGGACATGTTAGAGTTAGCTCATAAATTTGGAATTTGTGAGGTCAAGTGCAACGTTCCAAGAAACTGTTGAGGCCCAAAAGAAGCTTATTGAGGAGCTTAATCAGAAAGTTGCCACTCTTTCTATTCCTAGCCCCTGTAGTTTCTTCAGTGGCATCTTCTAGGGAGGAGCTTGACCAATTGTAGCATAAAGCTAAGTTGTGTGATGGATTTGTTGCTAAAGTAGAACACCTCCAACAATGCATGAATTGTGTGGAGGAAGATTTTATTCGCTATACTGACTTGGTGTCACCACCTCCTTCCTTTTGGGTTAAATATCATCAGCACAGATTTGCCTTATACATATCCTTAAGCAATGTGGATTTGGAACCTCCAAAGGATGGATGGTCAAATCTCTGGTCTGCAAATTTGTTGGGAGTTGTTTTTGATAGATTCATATGGGTTAGCAAAGGAAGATGCAGAACTTTATATTATTATGCTCCAAAAGTTAATGTTTAATTGTCGAATCTAAGATGAAGCACACTTGATCATGTTCTTTAATATGACTCAGAAAGAATGAGCTATAGTATGGTATCACAATCTACAGGCTGGAACCATAACTATGATTTATTTATTTTTTGTGGCCTTCCAAAGAGAGTTTTTGCCTGAAAGGGGAGGTCAGTACTAGTTGGCTATGTGTTCTCATTGCAACACGTCAAGAACCTCACGAGAATGTTTGAGGCTATGCTAAGAAACTAAAGGAAGTATTTCATAAGTTGCAAACCTAATACCTCTAGGGCAAACTGAAATCTGAGTCTAGGTTTTGGAAATACTTTAGCCTTGATAAAGGGAGGTCAAGAGACATCCATGAGTACTTCCAATGGGAGGGGAAGCATGATTCAGAATGTGCCCATGTTGCCAACTCCTCCCAGTGTGACCATGCCTATGGCTAGTCAGTTGGCTCCACCAAGTGTTGGATTTCAAAAAAAAACCCTAATGTTATTCCAATAAATCTGTAGCCAATTCCTAATCAAGTGGTTAGTAGGACAATCAGAAAACAGGTAGATGACTCTGGTTATGAGTCAAGTGCCTCAAATATCCTTGGTGAAGTTAAGGATATGATAAAGCACTATATTGACATGATCACCAAACGTGCAAATAGTTGTTGATGTCAATTTCCTTAAGAAGCAGTAGAATTTAATAGGCAGTTGACACCTTTGAAGAGGGTGCCCCCTCAAGATTCAATTGTAAGTGGTGTGGCAATAAACATGTTCCTAAGAATTGTCCAAATATTAAATGTAACACATGTGGGAAGTCTAGTCATTTAGCTAGTACCTATTGGATCAAGATTAGCTCTCTCTAGCAAGGAAATAGCCAGGTCCAGTCAACCCATCAAGCACAAGAAAATAATCTCCAGCAAGATGAGAGACCAAAACAAATATTGCAAAGAGGGAAAGCTATTGTAGAGGAGCTGCCCAATGGCAATGGAGTAAGTCTTATTGAAGCTATACATCTCAATGGCACTAAAGCTTCTAATTTATAGGTCATTATGAGAGGTCAAAAGGGTAAAGTGGGTAAGAAAGACAAGGTAAAACCTATTGAGTGGAGTCCTAAGTAAGATGATAATGAAACGCAAGTCCTTAATCACAACATGGAAGGCAGACCTCTAAAAGCTATTGATAGTAAAATTGACCCCAAGAAGGATAAGGAATTTCCAAAGAAGAAGGAAAAGGCCAAGAAAGAGGCACCAAAGCCTATGCAAAGACCAAAGGAGACAATGGTCTAGTGGGAAAAGAGAGCTCTTGCTAACTATCATGAATTTGATTTAGCAAGTTCTCTTTGCATAGTTAAGCCGAATGTAAACCTCCTGGAGTTGATTAAGTTGTCTCCAAGAGTGCGTAAGGAGTTTAAAAGGCACACATGGTATATTGTGGAGCCCTTGGGCATAGTGTGGATAGCAGATGATTGATTTTAGCATACTAAAAAGAATTATACAAGGGTAGTAGCGTATGTTGATGGCATATTAGTAGAATATGCCATTGTGGACATGCGATCCTCCATCAACATTATGAGTTTGGAATTAATGGAGAGGCTAGGGTTAGAAATCCAAAAATATGCCTCCATGATTCTTTGAATGGTTGATGATAGTCTAAGACAATATGAGGGGGTGCATTACTAAAGTCCACATGACTATTGTGAATGTGGAATGCATTTTCGGCTTTAGAGTAATTAGTTTTGTGGGGCAACCTGGCTATCAAGTATTGCTAGGTAGGCCATGGATCTTACAAGCGGACTGACAAGTTGATATACCAACTGGTCAGTTGATCTTTGGCAGAGGTGCTAGGCATGTGGTAGTAGATGCCTACCTTGAATCTCTTCAAAGTAAGAGAGTTTCTTTATCCTCTATGCAGATAGATTCATTAGAGGATGCACCTAGTAGTGAGACATCATCAAGTGACAAATCCAATGATGGGTCCACTACACAGAGGATATCTATCAAGTAACTTTAAATGAGCCAATAGAGGATCAAGAGAGGATAAGATAAGCAGACATAATTGAGTTGGACCTTGGGATGATGAATGATTCACAACCAATCAAATTAGGTTCCATGCTCAATTTGGAAGAAAGGGAGGACTATGTGTCCTTGAATTAGGAATTCTGTGACATCTTTGCTTGGAGTTATGATGAGTTGAGAGGTATTCCTTCCACTCTGGCTATTCATACCATTCCCCTAAAGGAAGGTAGATGCCCTATGTGACAAAATGTAAGGCGTATGCCTTTCAAATTAAGAGATAGGTTTTTCGAGGAGTTGACAAAACCACGAAAAGTTGGCATGATATTTTTGCATAAAGCCGAGAGGAGTGCCTGATCTTCATTGAGTGGGACTTCCACCCATCCATCATGCACTTCTCGACCAATTCTCATCCTGCCCCAACCCTACCTTTATTACCACATGTAATTATGTTAGGATACTTAGGATTTTACTCAAACAAAAGTGCTCAAGGACTTTATAAATGTACTCCCTTTGTGACAAATAGAGTAGTCCCTGAGATCGATTGTGCATAATGCGCATACCAAGTATATGAGAGGCATGTCCCAGATCTTTCATCTCAAAGCTCTTCTTGAGCTGAGCCTTAAGAGCATCTAGCTCCTCATGAGCTGTCCATGCTAAAAGCATGCCATCCGCATAGATTACCAAAATCATTAAAGAACCATCACAGGCTTTCTTCGTGTACAAGCACGGATCCATAGCAGTACGGTTGTAGCCCTGTGGCTGCATGAATGCATCAAACTTATGGTACCATTCCCTAGGTACCTGCCTCAAGCCATATAGACTCTTCTTTAGCTTGCACACTAGGTGTTCCCTGCTAGGGTCTGCAAAGCCCTTAGGTTGCTCCATGTAAATCTCATCATGCAAGTCCCCATGTAAAAAGGTCATCTTGACATCCATTTGGTACAAGTCCGGGTCAAGCTGTGCAACCAAGGCCAAGACTAAGTGTAGGGTTCTCATCTTGGCCACAGGAGAAAATACTTCATCAAAATCAACACCATGATACTGCTTAAAACCCTTAGCAACCAATCGAGCCTTGTATGCTAGCTTGGGGTGTCCAGGGGTACTTTTCAGCTTGTACACCCACTTGCATGGCAAAGCCTTCTTACTCTAAGGAAAGGAAACCAAATCCCAAGTCTAATTCTTATGCAATGAGTCAAGCTCAGACTGCATAGCTCTCTCCCAAGAGTGACAACCATCCCTGTGCATAGCCTCATCATAAGTGAGAGGCTCTCTTGTATCTATAACTAGTACATAATCCATAGAGGGCACAAAACGTCGTCCATCTGTAGTAGAACACCTCAACCCACGCTCTGCTACCTGACCAACATCCTGTCTAACATCAACATCTAACATCTGGGCCATGAGCATTAGGTGATGCTGCACGCTATCCAGCTGGCCATGGAGCGGGTTGAAAGGGAGCAAGTGGCTCCTCCTAAAGATAACTCTGCGTATCTCAACCACTTTCTCAGGCTGCATATGCATTTTTTCCTCATGAAAGATGACATGATGGCTGTGGATCAAGCTGCGTATCACTTTCCATGCGCCTGCGGATCCCATAGATGGTAACCCATCTCTCCTACATCTCTATAGCCAATGAAAATGCATTTGACACTTTTAGGATCTAGCTTATTGCGTTTTTCCTTGGGCACATGGCAGAATCAGTGGCCTGCATGACATTAACCTCTTCTATCTTCACACTGGACTTTGCAGGTACAATACTTCGCTCGAAAGAATTTTCATGCACTTTTTCTTTTCCCTTTTCCTTGCGCTTGTCATTGCACAACTTATGGCATTGTGGCCTAATATGTCCTACTTTCCCACAATAATGACAGGTAAGATTAGACTTCCATCCACGGGACTTACTGCGACCATGTGACTTGGACCTGTACTTCTGAAAGTCCCTGCCCTTATGATCATTATCATGCGTGCCATGTCTGCCACCTCTAACGGTCAATGCATGTGAAGAGCGGGAAGCATAATTGTTTCTCCTGTTGATTTCGTCAGTCAATAAAGCACTCTCAACATATTTGATTTTCAGCCCATCATCAAGCTTGTTCGTGCATATGGCAATACGGAAGACATGCTATGATTCAGGCAAGGTGCAAGCAAAAACAACAGGTGCAAGTTGTCTTTGAACTCAATACCTTGTGACAAAAAACTCTTCATGATAGCATGAAACTGACTGAAATGTGATGATAGGGAGGTCCCCTCCTTCATGCGAAGGTCCGTTAACTGCTTCAGCCAATACATCTGTGACGTAGGACTCTGCTGTGTATAAAGCTCCTGAATCTTCTCCCATAAATCCCATGCACTTTGATTTTCATCTTCAACAACATTATGATGGACTTCTTCTGAGAGTGACAAGATAATGGTAGACTTGCATAGCTCATCAATTTCCATCCAAACATCATCATCCATATTCTTGGGTTTAACACCCTTGAAATGCAAGGGTTTAATACGCAATTTTTGCACCAAAACTTGCCATATGTGGGACTTCCAATATCCATAGTTGGTACCATCCAAGTTGGGAATGTTAAAGAGAGCTCTATCTTTTAGATGACCAGCCATACTGTCCCAAATCAAAGCAAAAAAACAAAATTGCAAGCTGCTGGAACTAGCAAAAAATGCACTAAAACCATTACTAAAACTCACTGAAAGAGTGGATATCACCAAGAGAAGCAATTGTCCACCAAATATGACCAAGATAACAACAAAGAGTAAGCATTACACTCATAGAAGTGCTAAATCTCTACATATTTCAGCTTGCTATAATAAAGGCCTTATGTAAAACTATCCCAAAATGAAGCAATCACTGATACATATGTCACTGCAACTGCCAGGTAGCAAGATACATCCAACAGTGAGTGTCCAGGGGCAAGAAGGTACCAAGAATTGTCAAACCAATAACCTGTCAGGCAAGAGACATCTCATAGGTCTGGAAGTCATGCATGTAATGGGTCTTGGGGTAAGAGAAGAGACCCAGCACAAGTACAGCTGACAGAGCAAGAAGCTCAATGGATAACCATCCAAGATGCATACAAAACTCACAAACCTATGACAGAGATAGGTGCCTGGCCCTATAGGCATATCAAATCAGCCCACTATAGACTAACTGCAGACATAAAGCTCTCAAGAGAGCAAATGCATGTAACTTTCCCACAAGCTCAAGCTCAAGTGTAAATAAGACTCTGTGTACATTCGAATATACCAAGAGGCTCCCACTGGAAGTAAAGTTAGATGAAAAGAGAGCAAGCAATGCTCTGATACATCAAATACATAGCATCAGACATGCAATCCTAGTAGGGTACATCCGGAGCATAAATCCCAAGCTATCTCAGACCCGTAAAGCATAAGTTTGAAAGCATTCAAAGAGCATGTGATTGACAGCCAAATGTAATGCCCAATAGATCCAAAATGCTCAAATACATTTGAAGACGAAGCTTCAAGTAACTTTCAAGCATGGGCAAACCAAGTGGCATCCATATCTAACCAAAGCATGAATGCAAGAAGCCTAAATGTCAAGGAGTGACAATAGGCATAAACTGGTCCAAAGCATGCCAACTGAAGCCAAATGCCAATGATGATGACCAAAACAGAGCCTATTCCAAGCTCAAAATCATTCGCGAACCAAAAAGAAGCACTTGACAATCTCCAAATACATCGTTATGATCATTCAAGCCTTCAGTAATAAGCACCCCGCATCCAAGAACCAATGCATACACCAAGTAAATGAGCTTCATCCCATTGTATTAAAACAACATATTTACTATTAAATGAAGCTCAAATGGTGCCCAAATATGCTCCAAATGAGTCCCAAAGCATAGACATAGCATCCCATAACCTCGGGGCATCACCGCACATCAATAGGCATCAAACAGGCAATGCCAAGAAAGCATCAAACAGTAAATGTCAAGTGCTGCCTTGGTTTGATAGTCCTGGACAGTGTATACAATAAGGGCTGAAGGGGGAAGCACTCAAATCGATCACCGGAGCCAAGCACTAATTCCAGCAAGTCAAACAATGATTGGGAAGGTTGCCAAGAGTGCCGGGAAGCCGAGAAAGAGCAGGGAAATGCCAGGAGCAGGTTGTTGAGATATCGAGCTCCACTCGTGATACGCTAGGGTGACCATTGTGCATTTATGTCACCGACTTGTCAGTTTTACAGATGCGGTTGGTACACCGCCCATGAATAATAGCTAGATGATAGCTATTCTTATCTACTCTAGTTCGTGGCTCAGTTAGTATGCCACCTTAGTTAGTTGAGTTTGGTTTGAGACCCATATATAGGGTTCTTCTATTTCTATGTACTTGAGTTCTTTTGGCTTACACAACTAAGAAGAGGAAAACTATTTTCAGCCTCCACCTTTGTGTGTATTCCCCCATTGTGCAAGCAAGAAAGCTACAAGTGAGACTCCTTCCTTCTCTCCCACAATCTTGATATGGTATCAGAGCCTTGTTCATGGTAAGGAGCTCAAGAAAGCAAGCCAAGTTCGCGGTGTTCTGGTAAGAGGACCAGTGTTGCTTTCATTTTTCTGTTTTTGGGAGCAAGTCTCTGCAAGTAGCATAGTTGGAAAGTGCAAGAGTGCATTGTCTCAATTGAGACGCCCTTCGCGGTGTAGCTCTGTTTTTTTTATTTGAGGCCACTTCGGGGCCTGTTTTGGAGGCGGAAGTTTTTTGCATGCACTCAGGAAAAGGCCCTGTTTTATACTGTGTGACCACTATTCTACAGGTCGGTGAAAAGTTACTATAGAAATTGCATCGTATGCCTGTGCGCAGAGACCTTGGGAGTTACAGAATCATCCTTGTTGCCTGTTGATGCAAAATCGTCACTAGGAAGTGACTGTGTGGTCAAATACCACTTTCGTCAGTTTTGCAGATTTGCCCTTATGAGGCTGAAGCTGTGTTCTTTGCAGTGACAAAATTTTTTGCAGTGTTCTGTAATGGCGTCTGATTCTCTTTCACAGAGATTGTCACTGAAAAGCTTGACAAGAACAACTTCCAAGCATGGAAGTTCAGAATGACGAATTTCCTTATGGGAAAAGGATATTGGGAATTCATTGCGGGAAATGAAGAAGAACCAGTTCTTCCTTATGTTCCCAATCAACAGCAAATGCAGGCATTTAAAGCATGGCATGAGAGAGCCAGGAAAGTTATATACTCGCTGTCTATCAGCATTTCAGACTCTATGATTGTGCATATTCAAGATGCAAGTACACCAAAGGAGGCATGGGATACTTTGTCAAAAATGTATAGCACAAATACGCAAGCCAGGAAAATGCAGCTCAAGCAAGAGTTGCACAATGTGCAAAGAGAAAGTATGAGCATCAATGACTACCACATGAAGGTGAAGAAGATTGCAGATGCACTTGCTTCCATTGGGTCACCAGTGGAAGATGATGATTTAGTTTCTGTGACCTTGAATGGTCTAGGAAAGGATTATGCACAGTTCCGAACATCCATTTCTGTCCGTGAAAGATTTCCTGATTTTGAGGAGTTGATTGCTCTTCTAATTTCTGAGGAGCAGAGAAATGGTGGTGCATCTTCTTCAGGAGGAACTTCAAAAGAAGCTATCTTCTACTCAAATACTGGAAGAGGTAGAGGCAGAGGTAGAGGAGGCCGATCTGGAGGCCGTGGTAGAAATCAGAATATGCAGCAAACTCAAGAAAACGAGTCCTATGGAGGAGGATGTGGTAACTCTAGAGGCAGGGGGAGCCAAAGAGGTCGTGGTGGATGGCAAAGAGGGCAAAATGCAAACAGCAATGTTGAATGCTACTACTGTGGTAAAATGGGTCATATGGCTAAAGACTACTATAAAAAGCAGAATGACATCATGAATGGAAAACTGCAACAAGGGAATGATGCGTCTTCTAGTAGATAGGGTGATGACAGAAATGAGCATTTGTTTATGGTACAGCACATGACCAATTCTGTGACAAGTGCAGAAGAAAGTAACGATGTGTGGTATGTTGACTCAGGTGCATCAAACCACATGACAGGTCATGCAGAATGGATGCAGGATGCAAGGAAAATGGAAAAACCAGGATTTGTGGAGACTGGTGATGATACTGCACATCTTATTGTGCAGATTGGAAATATTCATTTGTCTATGCAGGATGGGAAAAAGAAATACCTGTCGGATGTATTTCATGTCCCGAATATCACCAAGAACCTGGTTTCTATTGGTCAAATGGTTGAGCAGGGCTTGCAAGTCAGATTTAATTCCCATGGATGCTTTGTTGAGGATATGAAAAATAAAGGTCGCTTGATAGCAAAAGGAAAGAAGAAGGGCAGAATGTTTACATTGGATGCAGACATGCCTGAATTGAGTGCAGCAATGTTTGCACATGGGACCGGTGTAGTTGCAGATATTGATATCTGGCATAAACGCATTGGTCATGTTAATGTACAGCGACTTAAATCAATGCAGGCCCAAAATATTGTTGCAGGATTGCCAAAATTCAAGGTTGCAGAAATGCATAAGGTATGTGAAGCCTGTCAGTTTGGAAAACAGGCAAGGAAACCATTTCTTAGACATGTTCAAGAGAGTAAAAAGCCATTGGAATTAATCCACTCTGATGTGTGGACTACTAAAGCTGCATCTCTTGGAGACTGTCATTATTTTGTCACTTTTATTGATGACTATAGCAGAAAAGTTTGGGTGTATTTTATGAAAAAGAAAAGTGAAGTTTTTGGGCATTTCAAAACTCTTAAAGCTATGGTTGAAAAAGAAACAGGCCTGCAAATAAAATGCCTAAGGTCAGATGGCGGGGGAGAGTACCTCTCAAATGAGTTTGCAAGGTTCTTGTAGGAGCATGGCATAAAGCAGCAATATTCATGCAGTCATACCCCACAACAAAATGGAATTGCAGAAAGAAAAAATAGGCATATTGGAGAGGTATCTCGTGCCATGCTCAACGAAAAAAACTTGCCAGATTTTTACTGGGCTGAGGCAGTTGCTACAGCAGTCTACATAATGAACAGGATTCCCACTGCAGCAATACATGGCATGACTCCAGAGGAGAGGTATACTGGTAGGAAACCAGATATTTCTCATTTGAAAATTTTTTGTTGCATTGCCTATGTTCATGTGCCAGATGAGTTGAGATCCAAGTTGGATCCAAAAGCTGAAAAGTGCATCTTTATTGGTTATTCTCTGTAGCAAAAAGGGTATAGATGCTATAAACCTTCTACTCATAAGTTTACAGTGAGCAGAGATGTTGTTTTTGATGAGATGAGTAGCTAGTATAAACCAGTAAATGTGATTGATAATGTAGATGCACAAAATGGTAATGCTGCACAGAATTCACAGCAGCAGTCATCACAAGATATTAATGGACCTGGAGCGTCCTCTAGCAGTGGTTCACATTCTTCGCCATGGACAGGCAGATTGAGATCAGGAGAATCTTCTCAAAGCAATGCAGATAGTGGTATGCAGGTATCACGAAAAGGAAAAGAGAAGGTAGATCAGTCCATGTTTGATGTAAATGCAGGTCACTCTTATGTGGATGGTGAATCCAGTGGCTCAGAACAGAGCATTGATGATGAGTTGGGTATTCCTTCTATTGTTACACCTGGAGTAAGGAAGACCAGGGATGTTTTGAGAGCACCTGGGAGTGAACCTACTTTGCGCAGGTCTACCAGAGCTAGGTATCCTATGGATAGGCTGAAATATGATGGATTTACAGCCATTCACTATGCATATATGGTCAAAGTGATACAGGAACTAGAACCCACTTCTTTTGAGCAAGCCATGGGAAAATAAAAATGGGAGAAAGCCATGGATGAAGAAATTCCTTGGAAGAAAATGCTACATGGGAATTGGTACCTTTGCCTAAAGATAAGAATGCAATTGGTTATAAGTGGGTTTATAAGGTGAAGCACAATGCAGATGGTTCTGTGAATAGATACAAGGCAAGATTATTAGTCAAGGGGTATGCACAAACATATGGCATTGATTATGAAGAAACATTCAGTCCGGTTGCAAGGATGGCAACCTTAAGAGCAGTCATTGCTATGGCTGCATCAAAGGGATGGTCTTTACATCAGATGGATGTAAAGAATGCCTTCTTGCATGGTGATTTGCAAGAAGAGGTCTATATGGAGCAGCCACCAGGTTATGTGCATGCTGTTCATCCTGAGTTTGTTTGCAGGTTGAAGAAAGCCTTGTATGGCTTGAAGCAAGCACCTAGAGCATGGTCTGACAAGATAGGACAGTATCTTGTCACTATTGGCTTTCAGATTTCCAAGGTAGATTTCTCACTTTATGTGAGAAAAACAGAGAAATGTATTATGCTGCTTGTCATTTATGTTGATGATTTGATTATCACAGGTGATAGTGATGAAGATATCTTTCATGTGAAAATGCTATTGAAGCAGAAGTTTGAGATGAAGAATTTGGAAGAGCTGCGTTATTTCTAGGGCATTGAGGTGATTAGATCACCAAGTGGGATATGGCTCTTGCAGAGGCAGTATGGATTGGACATGCTGTCCAAATATGGGATGACAGGCTGTAAGCCTATTTCAGTTTCTTTGGAGCAGAATGTGAAGTTGAGCACAGATGTAGGTGAGCTTCTTGAAGACCCTACTATGTACAGACGCATAGTAGGAAGTTTGATTTATATGACTATTACCAGGCCAGATTTGAGCTATGCTGTTGGATTGGTAAGTCAGTTTATGCAGGCTCCAAGGAAACCGCATTTGGATGTAGCTAGACGCATACTCAGGTATGTGAAGTCCACATTGCAGTATGGACTATTTTATGAGACTGGGATTCAGATACAGTTGCATGGATACACTGATGCTGATTGGGATGGTAGTATTTCTGATAGACGATCTACCAGTGGATATGTGTTCTCTTTTGGGAGTGCTGCAGTCACTTGGAGCAGCAAGAAACAGCCTACAATTGCCTTGTCGAGCAAGAGGCTGAGTACAGGGGCGCAGCAATGGCTACATGTGAGGTAGCTTGGTTGCATAAGCTACTTTATGATATGCATCAGTCTACAGATGGGTTAGTTGTCATTTATTGTGATAACATGAGTAGTATACACTTGGCAAATAACCCAATCTATCATGCTAGAACAAAGCACATTGAGGTGCATTATCACTATGTGCGGGAGAGGGTTTTACTAGGTCTTATTGATCTAGTTTATGTCAGCACAGAGGATTAGGTAGTTGACATATTTACGAAGGCATTGGGCGTAGAGAAGCTGTCCAAGTTCAGAGACCTGCTTGGTGTGCAAGAATTGGGATTGAGCTCGAGGGGGAGTGTTGAGATATCGAGCTCCACTCGTGATATGCTAGGGTGACCGTTGTGCATTTATATCACTGACTTGTCAGTTAACAGATGCGGTTGGTACACCGCCCATGAATAATAGCTAGATGACAGCTATTCTTATCTACTCTAGTTCGTGGCTCAGTTAGTATGCCACCTTAGTTAGTTGAGTTTGGTTTGAGACCCATATTATATAGGGTTCTTCTATTTCTATGTACTTGAGTTCTTTTGGCTTACACAACTAAGAAGAGGAAAACTGTTTTCAGCCTCCACCTTTGTGTGTATTCCCCCATTGTGCAAGCAAGAAAGCTACAAGTGAGACTCCTTCCTTCTCTCCCACAATCTTGACACAGGTCAGCCCACCCAACCCCCTAAAAATGCGCCGCAATTAGCACTGGATATTCTTGGGGGTTGGGGGGTTTTCAACAATGCTTGAGGGCACTTGGCAATGTCGAGGGGGCTCCAACGCAGCCCTGGAAGCTCGGGTTGAAGATCTTGAAATTTGGGCTGAAGAGAATGCCATGCAATGTTAGAATATCAAGCTCATAGTATGTATGACCGACATTAGTCTTGTCCAGTTGTATCAGCAAGTGTGGGACATTAAATAAGTCAGTGGTCTTAGACCCAGTGTGAATGGTCCTACGTACCTTAGTACTATTGTATACACTTATGTTATGTTAGTAGTCTATGAAATAATGGAAGATGATGAAGGACCTGAAGGTCAGGTTGCTGCTCCATTACATCATCTCTCTCCCTCTCTCTTCCAATATGGTATCAGAGCCATCATGGATGGGCTCTTGAAGGCATGAAGCTGTGAGAAAAACCTACAACCTGAAGACTCAGGCAGTGGTTGAAGAGAAGTAGGCTGACAGTGTGCAGGCTGTCATTGTATCTGTGAAGGTATGCATTTTGTCATTTTGGGCTGTCATTATACAAGAGGGTTGTCCTGGCCCGTTTGAAGCATTTTAGTGGCTTCATTGAGCACTCAAGAGTAAGCAACAACTATCCGTGTGGAGTATACCTGCTGCTGAAATCCCCAGGGCTGCTGGCGTGTTTGTCGCCTGATCTTGAATGGTCATTTTCTGCTGCTAATGAAGATATCAATCACTACCTAGTTGATCTTCAGCTTGAAAATGCTTCTTGGAAGGTCCTTTGATGCCTTGATAAGCCATTGCTTGGTCTGGAGCTGATGTATGAGCCGGAACAGTGAGCTTCAGATCTGAAATACAGTCCAGGTCTGTTACAAATAGGGAACACACAGCATGTATGTATCTCCGACATGAGATTTGAGCATAGATATGCTTATGCAGACATATGTATTGGTTGGTATGCTTATGACCTGAAGTCTTGGTGGCAAAAATATTCAAATCTGGAAAATTTTAATGGCTGGAAACTGTCATTGAACAGGGCAGCATACACTAGAGTCCTCCTGAAGATTTGAAGCCATTTGATGAGCATTTTGAGCTCTACTGAAGTGAGGGTTCATTTAGGAAGCATATATATTGAGTTTGATGCATTTGGATTGCATTTTACTAATAAAATATTAAGATCTGAAATTTTATGACAGGCTGAAAACTATCATAAAACTGTCATCATCATACACTCATTGACTTGAAGAAATACATGCCTTTTGTTACCTACAGGGAGTTGTATGGTACGGGATATGATTGTTGAATGCTATGAGCATTGAGATGAAAACTGAAATCTGAATCAAAGAACAAATGCTTTGATAGTGTATTGGCTGGTCATAAACAGTCCATGTACTTTTTGACATTACTTCTTGAAGACAGAGAGTCTGCGAATGCCTGTATGGTTATGTATTGATTCCTACACACAGTGGCATATGTATGAAGTGGCTTGAGGATCTCTTGGGATGAAATACATCTTGGTTTGACAGTTTATTGGCTGTATACAATCTGTGAGCAGATTTATGTCACTTGTACTTGCTGGATATGCACTGTTTTGTGCCCGTATGACTATGTCTAGTTGCCTACATATACTAGCAAATGTTTGGGAAAGTTTGGAGCATGTATGACATGTTTTAAAGTGGTTTTTGACAGTAAATTCACAGCTGGTTACTGAAACATTACAGGTTTCAGACTACGTATTCTCTTTATTGCAATAAGCTTGCATGACACAGAGTTACAATACCTGCAAAGTCTATGTACTTGACTGATGTACCTACGGGTTATATCACATGTTTGTGGATGTTTTTGAGGTTGTAAAGGGATGAAATACACTGGTTTTTTGTAGAGAATAGTTGCAGAAATTTGTCATAAACAGTCAAGGACTGAGGTTGGTCGGAGTGACTTGTTGGCTTGCAGGCAGTGACTAAATAGTGTATGATACAACATGGCAAATGCAGAAAGGTCTGACAACATAACCCAGATAGTGGGGGAAAAGCTTGACAGTAACAATTATGCCATATAGAAGTTCCGCATGGAGAACTTCTTAATAGGGAAAGGCTATTGGGAGTTGGTGACTGGAGCAGAAGCTGAACCTGAGCTCCCAGATTGACCTACGGGGCTGATCAGAGACGATTACACCGAGCTTGGATAGAAAGAGCTCGTAGAGTCTTGCACTAGCTCTCTTTATGTATCTCAGATGCCATGGTAATGCTGATAATGAACTGCAGCTCTCCTAAGGATGCATGGGACATTTTGGTCAAGTATTATGGCACAACCACAAGTGCCAGGAAGATACAGTTGAAGCAGAAGTTCAACAACATGGAGAGGAAGAGCAGATCTATATAGGATTATGTCACAGAGGTTAAGACCATTGCGGATCAGTTGGCATCTGTTGGTGCACATGTTGAAGATGAAGACATGTTTGCTGTGACCTTGAATGGCTTGGGGCCTCAGTATAAGTCTTTTGACACTTCTGTGTCTGTGCGGGCTGAAATGCCTGATTTCAATGAGCTGGTTGCATTGCTTATCCATGAAGAGGTTAAGCTTGGTTTGGCTACAGTATCTAGCAGCTCTAAAAACAAGGATGCAATTTTCTATTCCAATCAACGTGGTCGTGGAAACCATGGTAGAGGCTATGGATTTGGCAGAGGAGGCTAGCAAAATGCATCCTATGGAAATAACTCAGCAGATATCGAATGCAAGAGGTGGTGGAAACTTTAGAGGCAGGGGGAGATCTAGCCCTAGAGGTAGAGGCTCCTAGCAACAGCAACTTCCATCTAACAATCCAAACAAGGATAAGGATTGTCATTACTGTAGAAAGTATGGGCATATTGCCAAGGACTGCTGCAAGAAGCAGGGCAATCAGAAAGGCAAACAACATGGGCATTTTGCTGCATCTAGTCAGGCAGATGATACTTCAGGAGATAGATTGTTTGCCATGCAGTATGAAAAAGACAGAGTTGCTGAAAAATCCACTGATGATGCAGTTTGGTATATTGATTCAGGGGCATCGAACCATATGACTCCTCATGGTGATTGGTTCACTGATATGGTGGCTGAAAAAAATGGCTATGTCTGTACAGGTGATGACACACAGCATAGCATTGAGCATAAAGGCAAAGTGCCTCTTGTGGTTCATGATGGCAAAAAGAAAAAATTGCATGATGTATTGCATGCTCCTTCGATTACGAAGAACCTATTGTCTATTGGGTCAGATGACGGAGTAGAACCTGCAGGTTAGATTCAACAAGCATGGTTTCTTTATTGAAGAGTTTGGTAATGGATGCATGTTAATAGCTCGTGGTCACAGGAATGGCAGAATGTTTACTCTTGATGCTACCTTGCCAGAGCTGAATTCAGCCATGTTTGCTCATGGTTCTGGCACTATCAGAGACTTGAAAATTTGGCACAAGAGAGTGGAGCATGTAAATTTGCAAAGGCTGCAAATTATGCAGAAAAAACAGCTTGTTACAGGTTTATCCAAGTTCCAATATTCAGATATTGGTCATGTATGTGATGCTTGCCAGTTTGGTAAGTAGTCAAGGTTTCCATTTGTCAGGCATGTAAGGTAGAGTACACGTCTGTTGTAGTTAGTGCACTCTGATGTTTGGGGGCCAGCCCATAATGCATCCATGGGAGGCTCGAAGTATTATGCTACATTCATTGATGATTACAGTCGCTATACTTGGGTTTACATTCTGAAGACAAAGGATGAGGTGTTTGCTATTTTTTAGCAGTTTAAAAAGCATGTTGAAAAGGAATTTGACTATTATATCTCTTGCTTGAGGTCAGATAGCGGTGGGGAGTATGTGTCAAATGAGTTTGACAACTTTCTGGCTGAAAATGGCATACATAGGTAGCTTACCTGCAGCTACAATCCTCAGCAAAATGGGGTAGCTGAAAGGAAGAAGAGGGTCTTGATGGAAGCTTCTCGTGCCATGATGAATGAGAAGAATATGCCACTCTATTATTGGGCCGAGGTTGTTATGACAGCCATGTATATCTTGAATCGGACTCCCACTACAGGTATTCATGAGATGACACCGTTTGAGAAGCTGTATGGCTATAAGCCGGATGTAAGTCACATGAAAGTCTTTGGCTGTCTTGCTTGAAAAAAGGAAGAAGCTAGATCCAAAAGCGCATAAATGTGTCTTCATTGGCGGATATTCGCAAGAGAAGAAGGCATACAAATGCTATGATCCCTCTACCAGGGAGACCTTGGTGAGCAGGGATGTTATTTTTTATGAGATGGGTTCTTGGTATGTATCACCGGCAACAGTGCCATCGGATATGTCTTGCACTCATGTATCTATAGTTGATATGCAGCAGAGCACTGCTATGACAGGACCTAGTAGTCAGACAATATCTCCATGGATAGGGAGATTGAGGAGCTCACCGTCCACTGACACCAGTATGTCAGTGAGGGGGAGATATGATGTCGCGGACAAAGGAAAAGAGAAAGTTACTGAGGATGTATCTGAGATGATGACACCTGGTAGGATGACTTCTGGATATGAGTCTACTGACACTTTAGACAGTGAACTTGGTATCTCGACTGTCTATACGCCTAGCACAAGGCAGAGCATGTATATTCTGCCTCATGAGAGAGGGGAATTGAGCAGTGCACCACAGCTTAGACGCTCACAGAGGGTTAGATACCCTGTTGATATGTTGACATATAGTGGCTACACTGCAAAGCATTATGCTTACATGACAAAAGTGATGGAGATCAAAGAACCAGGTACATATGCTGAAGCAGTGGAAAATGAGAACTGGTGTGCAGCTATGGATGAAGAAATGAATGCCTTGGCTGAAAATAAGACATGGGATCTTGTGCCACTGCCTGAAGGGAAAAAGACCATTGGCTGCAAATGGGTCTACAAAATCAAATGCAAGTCAGATGGCAGTGTGGAAAGGTACAAAGCCAGGCTGGTTGCTAAGGGGTATGCCCAACAGTATGGACTTGATTATGAGGAAACATTCAGTCATGTTGCCAAAATGGCAACCGTACGCACTGTGATTGCTTTGGCTGCTGCTAGAGGATGGAAATTACAGCAAATGGACGTTAAGAATGCATTTCTTAACGGTGACTTAGCAGAGGATGTCTATATGGTTCAGCGAGAAGGGTATGTTCACCCTGATTTTCAGCATTATGTATGCAAGCTGAAAAAGGCACTGTATGGGCTGAAGCAGGCTCTGAGAGCTTGGCATGTTAGGATCAATAACTACTTACAGAGGTTGGGTTTTACTATTGGTAGGGCTGATCATAGCCTATTTACAAAGAAGACCGACATGGTGGTGCTCGTCATATATGTTGATGATTTGATAATCACTGGTGATGATGACTTGGGCATACACCATGTAATGAAGATGCTGAAATCTGAGTTTGACATGAAAGATCTAGGTGAATTGAAATACTTTTTGGGTATTGAGGTAATCAAGGCTGAAAATGGTTTATGGCTGATGCAGAAACATTATGCCATGGATATGCTGAAGAAGTATGGCATGGCTGAATGCAAACCATTGGATACACCCCTTGATCAGAATGTCAAGCTGGACATTAGCACTGGAGCTAAAATTCAGGATGTGACTATGTACAGGCACATGGTTGGAAGTCTGATCTACTTGACCATCACTAGGCCGGATTTGATTTATGCAGTTGGGCTCATAAGTCAGTTTATGCAGACGCCCAGGAACCACATTTGGATGCTGTTAGGCGGATTATGAGATATGTTAAGTCCACTGTAGTCTATGAAATAATGGAAGATGATGAACGACCTGAAGGTCAGGTTGCTGCTCCATTACATTGTCTCTCTCCCCCTCTCTTCCAATACACAAGCTCCAATGCCTTTGCGCTGATACCAGTTAAAAGGGAAGTAAAACCCAGGAGGAAAAAGCTTGGCAGTGAGAGCTATGGAAGATTGAGAGCAAGAGCCAAGAGAGAGAGAGACTCAAAAGTGAAAACTCCAACAACCATAATGTATGGCCAAGTCTTCCTTTATTCAAACTGTCACTAAAAGAATAAAGAATAAGTGACTGTGATGGGCACCCGCCACCTGGAGTGTGCAATGGTGGGTACTATCAGTGTAGTAATACATGAGTGGCTAGGCGGAGGTGCCTTTACCCCCAATAGATCTATCTTCTTCGTGAATAGACAGTGATCTGCATGAGCTATTTGAAATCCATGCTACTATAAATAATTGCTTATCCGAGCATTCCATGCTCTCGGTGCCTGTTTCAGCCCATATAAAGCTTTTTTATCTTACAAACATATGACGAAAAATTAGGATGAACATAGCCTTTAGGCTGCTCTACACTTCTTCAAGCAATTCACCATTCAAAAAAATATTTTTAACATCCATCTACCATAATTTCCATCCCTTAGACATTGCCAATGCGATGATCATTCTCAATGTTGCCATCTTGGCAACTAGACTAAAAGTCTCTTCATAATCCAAGCCATTCTACTGTCCATATCCCTTTGCAACTAGCTTGGCTTTATACCATTCTAGTGAACCATCTCACTTGCATTTTAATTTGTAGACCCATTTTCTACCAATGGGTACTTTACCTTTAGGTAAATTGACCAAATCCCATGTTTCATTTTCAACTAGTAGCCACATATTCTTCATCCATGGCAGCAAACCAATTCTCATTTGCAACAACTACATCATCAAACTTCATAGGTTCTTTGAAACCTGTTATCTTGTCATGTGAGCATAATGGTGGGCTGAATATCCACTATATGTCAACCTATCAATAGGTTTTTTGTTCACTTTGAGCTTGCCTCTCATGAGACATCACATACCTGCTATGCCTTACACCAAACATCATAACCGAAGGTATTTCCAACTCACTGTCCAAACTGTCGAGATATTTGCAATCACACCTAATGTAGCCTCTTTGTATGAGGTAGTCTAGGCTTAGGACATGCAGGCTGCAATAATCCCATATGCACAGAGAGGGAAGATTGCTACCCATCCAACAACTATAAAGCATTCTACTTGACTACCACTTTTCATATAGAATGAATACAATGTCATGATGCTTTGTACTTTTAGTTAAGTGTCTTGTCATTGTCAGTCATACACAAGATTGTGTTTATGAGTCCAAGATTCCATCTTGGAACCTAATTCACTTGTGTAACAAACACTATCTTTGTTTCTATCATCATGAGTTCACTCTATGCCTACAAGCCGCCATAGCCATGCTCTAGATCCACTCATCTCAACATGGTATTAGAGCCCAGTCGGGCATGGCATTGCTACTCCATCCTCTCTTGATTCCTCTCAACCTCTATCTAGCTCACATCCAGCTCAGTGTGAGTGTATGACTCTAATTTCTCACTTGAACTCCATAGCCACTATTTGGCAGCCATAGCCAAACATGACATACAACACTTGGAGCTTCTATATCTTAGAATACAGGCCAAATCAGCTCATGCTTCCTTCTAAGGAATCATTCCTCACATCAGGGCACTTCATCTTGGCATGAGCAACCTTGACATTGGCCTTTCTATAGCCCAACATTACGTGATTTTTCCATCTCTATCCAGAATTGTGCCTGCTCCTGTTCGTACTACTGGCACGCTGCGAGTAGGTCACGATCTTGCCTAGGATCATAGGGCTTTGGAAGCCCATCAACCAAGCTTCATTACCATATAAAACTTTCTGGAAATGGTTGAGGATACAATGCACACAGACTGAAAAACCAAGGCTTTCCAGAAACCCTAGAGTTGGCAGCCATAGCCAACTT
The DNA here is from genome assembly GCF_053477565.2 of Lygodium microphyllum. Lineage (NCBI taxonomy): Eukaryota > Viridiplantae > Streptophyta > Polypodiopsida > Schizaeales > Lygodiaceae > Lygodium > Lygodium microphyllum. Next base: position 57,887,061 of record NC_141138.1, read on the forward strand.
CTCAAAAGCTTCAATTTTCTTCATTTTCTCACTCCTCTTGGTACACTAAAGCTGCTACCACTCTAATCTAAGCTCCCAACTCAATTTCTAGCAAGGATTCAAGTAAAATTTATCCATCAGCAAGGGAGGGACTCAAGTTGAAGGACAAGACAAGCATCAAGAGTCAAGTCAAACTCAAGCTCCTCCTATACTTCATCTTCTCACTCTTTATTTACTCTATTTGGCCAAGCCAACTAATACCACTAAGATCTACTGATCAGATTTATCCATCACATCAGCAAGGATGGGACTCAAGTTGAACAAGTTGAAGGGGTCACATCAAACATCAAGCAATAAACAAGCATCAAGAATCATCATGGTGTTGCTTAAAACTCTCATAGTGTCTTTTTGGCACTACCCTCATTTGTGTCCTTTGACACAACTCTTTTTTTTGCTGGTCAAAAAGTCAATGATTTGAAGTTTAGTTCCAATGCCAAACATCAATTTTTTTAAAGTGGGTGCTTCTCAATAACATGTATCTTATGGCCCATTTACACTACATAGAAGATGTTACTCTCCCTTACAGGAAGACATGGAACTGGCTATATCCAAATGCCATCAGTGCATCCATTTGAAGACCTTGAAGACATGAAAGTGCAAAAGTTTGAAGACATTTCTGCTGTCTCAAAGATTGTACCTTTGCTTGAGAGGAACCATAAAGAAAAGAATCAGATGACTAATGCAAGCAAAGTCCATGAAAATGATGACCATGAAGAAAAGATCAAAGCAAAAAAGAATAAGAAGAAGAAGCAGAAAAATCATGAAGACTCTGACGCGGCAAGAAAAGGGAACAACAAGTACATGATCAAAAAGAGCAAGCTGGACTACTCTGACAAGAAGACCTACAATGAATTGAAGATCTATGTCAAAAGTAATGCTGAAAAATGCAAGGGCCTGCCGGTCCTTGATCTAATTATTTACCTACTTCTTTAGCCTTGTAATTTCTAGCCCAAATGTCTTTATCATAAGCTTGTAAAACTCCTCATGTAGCCTTGTACTACAACCTCTATAAGGCCCTTGCTAGAGCCTTTGGATGACCATCATGTTTGTGGTACCCACACTTAGCCTTTTTTGTGACAGCCTCTGGTGTTTTGCCATGTTTATGGTGTGCCCACACTTTGCAGGTGTTACTTTCACTAAAGCCTCTACACAGTTTGTATTTTTGGTTGTGATTGAGGAGGGGTGTTGAGATATTTGCAATCACACCTAATGTAGCCTCTTTGTATGAGGCAGTCTGGGCTTAGGACATGCAGGCTGTAGTAATCCCATATGCACAGAGAGGGAAGAGTGCTACCCATCCAACAACTATAAAGCATTCTACTTGACTAACACTTTTCATATAGAATGAATATAATGTCATGATGCTTTGTACTTTCAGTTAAGTGTCTTGTCATTTTCAGTCATACACAAGATTGTTTTTATGAGTCCAAGCTTCCATCTTGGAACCTAATTCACTTGTGTAACAAACACTGTCTTTGTTTCTATCATCATGAGTTCACTCTATGCCTATAAGCTGCCATAGCCATGCTCTAGATCCGCTCATCTCGACACAAACTGTCACTACCAAGTGACTCATATCCTGATGTAAGTGGACCATTCACATCATCAAACATCTTTTCCTTTCCTTTATCCAATCTCCCCCTCATTGACATATCTGTGGTAGTGGATGTAGGAGTATGATTATGCAATCGTCCTATCCAAGGACTAATTGTAGTTGAAGCATCACCTATAGGACCACTTATAGAAGTACTCGTCACTGAAGAAGAATCACTAAGTACTCATCCATCAAAAATCACTACAGTAGGATTACCATACCATGAAGCTAGCTCATACAAAACTACATCTCTGCTGATCAAGGTCTCATAAGTCAATAGTACATAATATTTGTAAGCCTTCCTTCTTATGCATAACCTAAAAAAACACTCTTGATTGTTGAGAAATGACAAATGATGTATGCTCCAAGAAGAGATGTCATGAATCCCATATGCATAGTGAGGAGAGTGGAACAACCCAACTTCTATAAAGCATTGTACTTGACTATCACTTTCATAATGATGAATGCAATATCAGGATGCTTTCCTATTTTAGTTAGTGTAATTGTCATTTTTAGCCCAATACACAAGATTGTCTTGATGAGTCCAAGCTTCCATCTTGGAACTTAATTCACTTGTGTAACAATTGTCTTGATGAGTCCAAGCTTCCAACTTGAAACTTAATTCACTTGTGTTATAACAATTGTCTAATCATTGTCCATGTCAACATGAATTTAGTCTTCATCTTCCAACCTCCATAGCTCATGTCTGCTCTAGATCCGACATTCTCACATGGTATCAGAGCTCAACTAAGCATGGTCAGCTCCTCAATCTACTTCTCTAGCTCCCTTTTACTTCTGCCCAGCTTGGTATCAGCTCAAGTCTTCATTTTCTACTCCAACTTCACCTTCATCCTCACTGGAGCTTTCATGGTTGCCATAGATAGCAATACCTTGTCTGCTTGGAAGCCCTGTATCTAGGAAAAAGAAGAGGAGATAGCTCGTAACTTGAAGTGACAAAATCTTCTCCTCCTCAGGGTGCTTCAGGCTAGCGCATCAAACCACGAAATTGGCCTCTTCCTTGCTCAGCATTATGCATTTCCTAGGTCGTTGCTCAGAATTGCACCAATTCCAGTCCGTACATAAATTTGTCTTTTGCACTGTGCAATTTACCCTGTGAGTATAGGGCTTTGGAAGCTCACCATGTAAGCCTACTCCCTATGCAATATCTCTTGCAATGGTCAACTCCTTGAGATGCACGAGCTGAAAAGACAGTTGCCTATCAAAACCCTAAAAGAAGCAGCCATAGCCATTGACCTTCAAGGTCATAAAACATTTCATTTTCCACTTCATTCCAACACACTGAAGCCTCAAACACTTAGGTCTGATCAATTTCCAACAAGATAAATTCTCAAGAATAAGATTTAGAACATCAAGCATCAACTATCAATCTCAACATCTAGTCTTCAAGGCATAGTATCTTTTGATACTCCATTAGTGCTTCTTAGCACTTGGATCATAAGCTCACTCAAGAACAACTCATTTTTGATCCCATCTCTGTTGCTTATTGTAATGCCCCAATTGATCAAATCTCTTATAAGTCTTAACCCCCTTGTAAAAGGATAGACACTACTCGAGTACGCTTGTGGTAAGACCTCCTTCAAAATGAGTGAACTTGAGCAAATAGCTAAATTCAATGGTGAAGGCTTTCATGCCTGGAAGGAAAATACCATGTACCACTTGATGAGGAAAGACCTCTCGGATCTCTTTGAAGATGTTGAAGGTGATGCAGATGGTAGGAAAGAATATTCAGAAAGTGGGATCGTTTTGCAGCAGTAGCTCCACCAAAAACCAAAGTAAGGCACTAGGCATCATTGCCTAGAACACCATATTGGGGAATATGGGAATTTCCCATAAGTTTGGGACACGTGGTCAAATCTTTGGATTTGTCATAACTTGAACACTATAACTCCAAATTGAGCGCTCTATAGCTCAATAGATTCCATTTTTCAAGCGCTTTCTGATGATAGGTCGCATCATATGGTTTTGAGAAACTTATGGGCATGTTATCCGGGTGCCACCTTTTTAGTATTCAAAAAATGGGAATTGGGAGATTCACAAACTCACCAACATTGTGTTCTAGGGACTAAGTGATGATGTGCTACATCATATCTCTGGCATTAGAGATGCTAGAACTGCTTGGGAGGAACTTGACAGGATTTTTAGTACCCAATCAAGGAATTCAAAGGTAAAATTACTCATGCAGTTTTATAAACTCAATATAAAAGAAATTATTTCCATGACCATACACATTAACAGGTTCAAAAACCTGAAAACCCAACTCACAACTCTTAAGAAGAATATTTTTGAAGATGAAGCAATAGCCGTACTACTTGCAAGTGTAAATAAGAATCCATATGAGAATCTTCTGTCCACCCTAAGTAATATTCTAAGTCTTTCACTCAAAGATATTGAGCACTAACTACTTGATGGAGAAAGAAAAGTTTAAAGCAAGGATGCAAAGAAACACACCTTCGACAACAATCTCTTATATACCAAGGGCACCTATGGAGCAAGAGGCCATGGTCGAGGACTCAGCACCAACAACAACAAGGATCAAATTATATGTCACTAGTGTGGCAAGACTGGCCATATAGCTAGTGAATGTTTCCACAAGAAAAGAGCACATCAGATGTAGAATAATCACCACTAGAACCAATTCATGAATAAAGAAGAAGAAGAAGAAGAAGAAGAAGAAGAAGAAGAAGAAGAAGAAGAAGAAGAAGAAGAAGAAGAAGAAGAAGAAGAAGATGCTTCTGCTACCATCAACAACTCTGACAGATTATTCCAAAGAATTTTCATTGTATCTTTCCGATAGTGGATCTCTATTTTTCCCTTAGTGTATTTGCTTTGTAAAAACCCTTACCAAAGATGTAAAGTTTCAAGCTTTAACTTGACTAGGCTACCTATGAGCTAGTCTCCCAAGCCATGTCACCAATATGCAGAGTCTAAGTGTTCCATCCTTCTTTTTCTAGAAGAGGACAAGCACTCCCCAAGGTGAATTACTTGGGTGGATAAATCCTTGCTCTATCAATTGCCTCAATTCCTCCTTAAGCACAATAGCTTCAAGAATAGACATTTTGTACGGTCGTTTTGATACTGATTCATCAGCTCCAGGAATGAATTTCATGATCAACCTCATGATTTTGAGGCAATTGAGTCAATTCTTCTAGAAATACATCCTTGAAGTCATTGATCCAGGAAGGTAGAGTGCCTTCATTAGTATTTTCGACCTTATTCAATCGGATCATGTAGATTGGTTGACCTTTCTTCAATCCTTTCCTAAGTCAGCTTGCCTTGGCTAGTTGGACTCTAGTTCTGGACTCTATTTCTTCTAGCTTTCCCATATGCCTTTATGGTTTCTCCTTCCAAGTCTTGAAATATTATTTCCTCTTTAGCACAAAAAATCTGGGCTTTGTTCTTCTTGAGCCAATCCATTCCCAGAATGCAATTTTAGGATCCTAGTGGTAGGATTCTGAGTTCTGCTTTAGTTGTATGGCTGTCTAACTCAAATTGAAGTTTCCCTACAGTTTTAGTTGAGGCAATTTCCTTCCGCTGGTCAATTCTACTATCATTTTCCTTGTCCCCCTTGAATTCTAGATGCAATCTTTTCACTGTCTAGGGTGCAAGAAAGGAATGAGTGCTACCACAACCAATCAAGATTATAAACGACATACCCTTGTAAGTGACTAGAGATTGAATTACTAAACATTGGTGGTCCACTTCTTTCTTTTCCATGGTAGCATGAATGGATCCTCTTTCAATTTCTTCACCTAATGTGCATTCCTTGGGCTGCCCAATTATGGTATATACCCGTGCACCAACTGCTCTTCCACGTCCATCGCCTGGGTTGTTGTTGCCATTCCCTCGGTCTCTTCCACCAACCTGGTTTGGGTTAGGATTTTGACGATGGTTAGGACCATTTTCCCTTCGGTGTCTAGTTCTTCCACACTGGTAGCATTGCATGTTGCCTATCCCATTTGGGTATCCCCTTCCATAGTTGTTTATTGGGTGGTTCCTTTGGCCATTTCGAGCGATTTCCCTGGCCATTGGCTTTGCTCCTATAAGAGCATCTTCGAGAGTCATTGGTCTCATTGATTCAAGGCGAGTGTCCAAGGGTGGATTAAGTCCTTGTTGATAGAACCTTGCAATCTATTGAGACACTATCATTGGGGGTGCATATTTGCGCAGACTCACAAACTTAGAATAGTATCCTTTCAAGGTTAGGTTTAATTGTCGTAAGTTGTAGAATTCATTCATCTTAATTGATTCAAAAGATGGGGAATGATAACATCCTTTCACAGCTTCTTTGATCTACTCCCAAGTTTGGGAAGCTTATGTTATCCCTTTATCTTGGCAAAGTTGTTTCCACCAAGGCTTAGCTTTGCCAGTAAGACGAAGACAAGCAGTCATGGACTTATTTGTAGCAATAGATTCAGCAGCTAGGAAATAGTCATGCATAGCCTCAATCCAAGCTTTTGCATCTTGCTCCACCTTGGGTCCTTCACCGCCGCTAAACCTAGGTGGTGGTGTTTGCTTAAAAAGAAACTTCTTCTCTTGGAGTTCCTTGTATGTTTCATCAATTTGCACTAGTTGGCAATTCTAATTATCACACAAACTGAATGTTAGATTTGATTTTCCAAGAGTTAAAGTATCTACTCTCTCTTATTCAAGTTTAGAAAATAAGGTAATATTTATTTATAAAAAGAAGAAATACAATGGAGATCAGTCATGGACTTTGTGTAATGATACATTTACAGGGGTTTCTTATCTATCTCTAAGGTTCTATAAACTGAGGGTAAAGGAGGTATCCTCCTCTGACACAGTAGTCATTGTGGGCATTTCTCCCATGGACTACTATATGGTCAAGAGGTAAAATTGGATGACTTGTTCATACACCCAATGATGTAGGGTCATTGTCTCCCCATTAATTGTCATAGTATCATTAACACTCTGCCCTTCAAATAAGAAACATCAAACTAGTTTTAGTTCTTCAAGCCATTTCAACAACTTGAGATGGACTTTCACATCTTTGTATAGAGTTGAGTCTAAGTATATAGAGTTGACTCTAAGTAAAAGTAAGGGTCGTCCCGTCCCCAGGTTGAGCTCTAGTTGTAGCCCCTTTGTAAGCTTAAACAACTCCATAGATGAGTCTTCTCTAAGATAGCCATTACACTCTCTCTTAATTCCAACATGTTTTGACTGGTAAGCAGTGGAATACATTATCTCAAAAATCAATCACATAAAGTGTACTTCATCATTAACCTGTCAAAGAAACTCAACTCATGCTCTTCAAAATTAATAACAAGACTCTATATTTATGAAAAGTATTTATAAAGATATATTGATCATACTATGATCTACCAACATAGCATCTCATGGATCCTTTCCTCATGAAAAGTATTAGGGTCTACATTCTCATATCTTGGTGGATTCTCATGTACATGGCAAACAACATAATATGGTGGCTCTTGGGGGTAACCAAAACATCTTGTTCCAAAATAAGGCCTTCTTGGAACTACAACAACTCTCTCATGTGGTACTATTTGTAGCACTTTCTGATATAGCCACAAGGTTTCAAGTATAGGCTCATCCCCAATGTCTAGTAACTGTTCAACAAAGGAACTAAACAAAAGGTATATCTTAACTATCCTTAGTTGTTTAGCCCATTGAATCCTCCATAGCTCGTAATGAATAAGGATGTTACACCCACAATATATCCCCATATGTGATCTATTCCTTGGCCAGAAATCTCTCATGTACCATGAGTTAGGATAAGGTTTTAATACAATTGGAGGAATAAAGATCATTTCCATTATCTCAAATATAGCCTTGTGGTATGAGAAATTATTCAACCCTAAGGCTACTTGATACATGATGGGAAAAATATCTCGCAAACGTGCAGCTTCCTCATAAGTTCCTGTGGGCACAATGTGTATGCTAGTGTTAATGCAACAAAATAAACAACGTTTTTATTCAAGAAAGTGTGGTTACTTTATTAATTCCTTTTATACATTGACTATTTAACCTTACACTAAAAGCTCTTTTGAAACCTAGGCTCTAATACCACGTGTGAGGTACCTCCTCCAACAAACCCGGAGGAGTCCTCTTAGTAGTCAATTGGAATTCATATCCATACACATCACCATCCAGTCTCCCCATGGAAAACCTAGGACTTAGTTGAACATGGGAATCTCATTTCTACTTTACAGGGGAAGAGTGGACAAGATAAAGAGACAATGGCTCGTAGTCCCATAAGGCTAGTTGATTTTACCCAATTTGGGGGATTGTGGGATGAAGATCCTGATGCTCACATGCAAAGGTTTGAGGTGACTTATGTAGCGAATGAGATAGTACATGATGATCAAAAGTTATGTATTTTTCAGCGACGCTAAAAGTTTAAGCAGCCAAATGGTACGGTAACCTCAATGCTTAAAATAAAGGAACCCAGTGCTGCCCTATCAAGAGTGTTCTTGGAAAAGTTTTGACTGTAAGGTTTCCAAGATCAGTTAGCTTTTCAATTGGACTATTTATCCCAAAAGGAGCAACTGAAAGTGTCGAGAATTACATTAAGCATATGGAAATAATTATTTGAAAGATGAATCCAACCCTTTATGAGCTTACGCAAAAGCATAAATTTATCGATGAGCTTAATCTTGAAGTCCATTAGCATGTTAGCCTATAAAGGCCAACTACATTGGCAGATGCTAAAACACATGCTAGATGGTGGGAAGAAGTGCAACTAAGCCAACAATGGCAAAAGGATCTTTTCAAAGAACCTCGAATGGAATACGATGCCAGTACTTCAAGCAGGGTACCTGAGAACGTGTGTTATGTGACTGTTCCCTTGAATCCATTTGCAATGACAAATTCCAATATTGCAAGTGTACCTTTAAATATATACACTTCAATCCTAGCTTACATGTTGTAGACATGCATGCCTTCTATGCCTCAAACTCAATCCACTTTAGATGAGAGTAAAGTAGCAAAAAATATTGCAAAGTCTCTGGGAAAATTAAAAGAGGAAACCATGGGTGCTGTCCAAGCACCCTTAAAAGAAATTTATTCAATAACACAAGCTGCTAATGCACAAACGCCTTTGAGCAGCTTGACCTCAAACCTACCTAGATCAAATATCTGGTGCAATAAGTGCCATGGTTATGGTCATGTGGCTTCTAAATGCCTGATGTCTTCACGATTAATGTTTGATCATCCTCCATTTTGTAACTTTTGTCTAAAAACAAGGCATGTGGACACAAATTGTTGGCATAAACTAGGCCAACAACAACAACAAGATTGTGCGATGCAAAGGAATTATAATTATATGGATCGGAATAATACTACTTAAGATTCGGTCACCCACTCAACCTTTTAGGCCCCATGGATTGCCTACCCAAGGTAGATCTCCAATGCCATGAAATAATTACAATAGTGATGGAAACCCAGGTCTCCTTTCAAAAGAAATAATGGTAATTTTCAAAATCTAATGGGACAAAGTGGACAACAAAGACCTAGAACCAATAATTTGTTATCGATGCCAACAAGAAGGTCATGTAGCTACCTATTGTCCAATCACCTGTAAAAATCAAGACTACACTCCTCTTTGTGGGAGGTGTAGTGGCGAAGGGCATTATGAAGAGAACTGTTGTAAGCGGAAATAGTGGCGAAAGACTCGTACCTACAAAAGAAGAGAGTAAAGAGCAAGTGGAAATAGTGAATAAGGCCTATGATCTTTGGGCAACATTGGAGGGAATAAAATTAATTAACCTGAGGTAGCTGCTTGAAATAGCCCCTATATGTCAAAGGCAGCTTTATCAAAAGCTAGTTGATGTAGGAGGAAAAGGATCGAAACTAACGCTTCTAAAGTAATTACAAATGCATCCAAAAGGAGAACAACTAAGGAAGTAAAAATTGTAGATCTATTTGTGGATCGAAGAGCACCAGTTATAGACACTACCATCAATGGACATTTGTTGAATAAAGTACAATTTGATGGTGCTTCAACAGTCAACAAACGATGCAAGATTTAGGGTTGAAGAATCTAGAACCTACTCATACAGTTTTATGTGTGGCTAATCAAAGGAAAGTGACTCTTTTTGGGGCTACTTTGCAATGTGAAATCTATGATTGCTGGACTAGAATTCCATGTGAATTACCTAGTAGTTCTCTCATTGTTGAATGTCTCTTCATATTTTGTGTTGTTGGGTCGACCTTAGTTATACAAAGCAAGGTGCACTTAGGATTGGTATAAAGGTTCAATTGTGATCATTCCTCGAAATGATAGGGTCAATTGTGATCAGTCCTCGAAATGATAGGGTCAAGATTCTGTGTTGTTGGGTCGACCTTAGTTATACCAAGCAAGGTGCACTTAGGATTGGTATAAAGGTTGTGATCAGTCCTTGAAATGATAGGGTCAAGATTCAAGTTATCACAAAAGTGTTTTTAAGGGAGTTAGGAGATGAAGTAGTTAGTGATATGGATGAGAAATCCAATAGTGAATTCTATGATTCAAAAGTAGAGAGGACTAATAATGAAGGGCCTTATGCTTGGTTATTTAAAGCACAATGACCAGTAAGAGTAGAAAAGATAGAGGTGAATATTGTACATTAATCTAACAAAGTAGAACAAGTGGGTATTGGTGAATATGCTATTAAATTCTCATCAGATAATGACTCTAATAGCGATATGAATCGCTAGTTATCCACCTTAGAAGATACAACCCTAGACTATTTAATGGTTTTAGCAAAGGAGGATAAAATTCTTGAGGATGTAATCCATGAAATCAATGATTTGAATGATTCATATAATGAAGCATGTCCTAGATTTTGTAATGATGAGGAAGAATGTAACCTTGAGGATGAATTTTTTGCATATAATAGATAAAAAATCTTTTCCCCTAATGACTTAAAAGAGGAGGAGGAGAACGAGGCAAGAACATGAGACTTAGACAAAATTTCAATAAGCTCCTTAATAACTATGGAGTAAGTCAATATTGTTGAGAATGATCATGACAAGCATGAGGAGAGTTTAGTTACAACATTTCCTTATGAGGTAGATATTCTACCTTTTGGGTTCAAACAACTTCCATTTGTTGCTAAAATATATTACTATCATTAGCTAGAAAAGAAAGCAAGAGAGAGAGAAGAAAAAGGGATAGTTGCAAACCTTTACAACAATCGATATTACATGATGATAGAGATGACCCATATCCGCCTTTAAATAGATTTGCGTAGACTTTTAATGAATGTCATGGAAATTATGATAGGATAAATAGATAGTTAAATGAGGCTTTGGAAATAGAACGTGAGGTAGTAGTGACATCTTTGAATGCAGCAATGAAGAAAATAGCTGAGTTACAAAAAGAGAAGTCAGAATTTTGATTTAGGGAGAGGCGATATCTAGAAGATATTTTCTTCTAGAGATGTATTTAGAAGAGTAAGAATCTAAATTAAATAAGGATGTGCAACAAATGGAACAAATATCGCCTATTCCTAGGAAATGCTCCATTGAATGTGAGCAAACAAATGAATTTTATAAAAGAAGTAAATCCTTGTCTACTTCTAGAATTGGACTGCAAAAGAAAAACTCTACTACCACTCCTTGGCTATATCATTCCCTTAAGCGCTCTATGAGCAATATGCAAAAGTCGTATAATTATTCTAAAGGGCAGCTAGGGGGATATTATAGAAGCCAATTGAAATCAAGCAAAGCTTGCCTGCCAAGTATATGTGAGATAGTATTACCTCATCCTAAAGAAAGAGTAACGGATTTTACTTTTTATGGGGATGGAGTTGAACCATAGCTTAGAGGGTTTGAACCTCTGGCACCTAAGGACTTTCCAAAGCTAAAACGGGCTATACACTATTTAGGGTGTTGAATTCAAGGTGAGGAAGATGAAGAGTTACACTCACTAATCCTTAAGATTAGCAATACTCAATGGTCTTGGGATTTGAATCACCAATAAAGTTTGGAAAAGCAAAATTTTATGTCATTATCATCGAACATTACATGCTCAATTTCCATGTGATCAAGAGCATATTTATCAAATAATAGGTTCTATAAATACCACGTTTATAATAAAGTATAACAAGAATTTGAAGCCTTTTTTGCATGGCTTGAGCAAAAAAAAAGGAAGTTATACCAGTAAGTTACTATCTCATATGCTATGTCTATATGATAGAAACGGCTGATGATATTCAAGATACCTTATAGGGCTTTACCCTTGGTACACTCTGTGAATGTGAGGGAAGAAGAATTTGAAGTGAGTGCGAAGCATAGTTTTCTTGAAAATGTATCAATGGAAATATCAGAAGATGTGCCTACTACGGTCAAGCCTCATAAAATAGCCTCTTTGTTTATTGAAGAGCCCAAAGTGGAGGTAGTTAAAATAGAAATGGTAGAAGGGAAATATTTAAATCTAGGAGCTCAATTGGAATCCCAAGATTGAGAGAGGTTTGAAGAAGTATTACATGCACATGTTGGGGGATTTGCTTGGCCTTCTACTAAATTTAAAGGTATTAAAGCTGATCTTTGCCAGCATTATATTGATCTATAACTAGGCACAAAACCTATATGCCAATGTCAACGAAGAACAAATCCTGCATATGCGATTTTGGTGAAAGCTCAAATTGATAAGCTTCTTGATGCGGGACTTATATATCTTGTTGCATATAGTGAATGGGTTTCTCCAGTTGTGGTAGTACCAAAGAAGAATAGTAAGAAAATATGCATTTGTGTTGATTATAGAAAGCTTAATAGTAAGACACATAAATATCATTTTCCTTTGCCATTTACAGATCAAGTACTGGATAAGGTTGCAGGCCATGAGCTATATTCTTTTATGGATGGGTTTAGCAGCTACAATCAAGTGTTAATTCATCTTGAAGATCAATCTAAAACTAATTTTACTATTGAATGGGGTATATTTGCTTATAAACTAATGCCTTTTGGCTTGTGCGATACACCTACAATGTTCCAAAGGGTTATGATTGCAACTTACCAAGACTTTCTTCGACTGTGGATGAAAATTTTTCTAGATGACTTTTGTGTCTATGGGACAACAAAAGAAATGACTATTCAATTTTGGTGCAAGTGTTTGACCAACGAGATGAGGTAGGTATATCATTAAATCCCGATAAATGTGTTTTTGGAGTTCCAAAAGAAACATTGTTAGGGCATATAGTTTTTATAGAAGGAATTGCTATGGATCTGGCTAAAGTTGCCAAGATTTTTGCACTTCCTCCCCCAACAAATCTTAAACAATTTTGAGGTTTTTTAGGGCATCTAAATTATTATTGATGATTCATTTCTGACTTTGCAAAGGTGGCCTCACCCTTAACAAATTTGCTATGAAAGGATACTCCCTTTAATTAGGTTGTTGCTTGTCAAGAAGCATTTGAATTTCTTAAGAAGAAATTAATTGAAGGACCAGTATTGGCACCCCCAAATTGGATGAAGGAACTCCATATCCATGCAGATGCATCTATGTCTGTTGTGGGAGCTGTTTTATGTCAAGTAGATGACAATAAGGTTGATAATCCGATTTATTACGCAAGCTATAACCTAAGTGATTGGAGCCCCAAGAGGAACACCAAGGAAAAAGGGAATTCTCTTGCAAGAAAATCTATCTTGTAACATCAACAAGCTTTTTTATCATGTTTCATATGATCACAATGAAGAAAAGAACACCAGGCACAACAAATCTTCATGCAGCATTATGTAGATCTCCCATGGTTTTGATAGAATCAACTATATTCTTCAACATCTTCATAAAATTCATCAATAGAACAAAGAAAGCAAAGGAATACACCATCTTTGAATGGAAATACATCACATAGTATTCATCTTCAATATCTTCATAGTCTCCACTCTCAATCTCTTATATACAATTACTCTGTTTGAGTAGAATTGGCTATCTCTGACTCTCTCTCTCTCTCTCCATCAATAATACATCATATCCTCTCTAAAATCTCTCAAAATCACTCTCAATAATCCTTCTTAGGTCGTGGATACCCCTCCCAAGAGGTATGTCTGATATGAAGAGTCACCAGAGCCACTACAGTGTCCTTTCATAGCTCACTACTGTCACTTCACTCCAGTCTTCACTTGAGTCTTCAGCAGCTACTTCTTCCAGCTCTTTTGCACTTGTATTCACCTCTTTCCAAGGCTAGAAAACTTTCCCAAGCTACACTCTCATCCATCAGAACACATATAGAAGCATACAGAACAGTCACAGAACAGTATCAGAACAGCTACAGTACAGAACAGAACATAACATAACAGAACAGAGACAGAAGCTCTACAGAAGACCTATAGGAGGTTACAGAAGATCATCAAAACCACATAACTCATTCTCAAACCATTCCAAACTTTTACAAACCATTCAATAAGCTTTTACAATATCTTAATCTTCATCAATCAATACTCCATCCCTCTTTACAGAAGACAATCAGAACAAAACAGACCAAAACAGAACAAAACAGAAGGTATACAGAACCAATCAGAACCTATCAGAACATCACAGAACCACTAATAATCATCGTGAACTTCCAAAACCCAATCATTATCATCCAAAACACTCTCAAACCACTTCCAAATCAATCAATCATCTCATAAAATCAACCATTCAGCTCTCAAAAACAACAAAAATCAGCCAAAAAACAAGTCATTTCAACACTCAACATATCCCCACACTTAATAAGGAAGCGTCCTCGCGACCCAGGAAAAAGGGAATACAAGTTCAGGGAAAAGCTCAACTTTGATCGTCAATATCCCGTCAAAAAGAAACCATCCACCACGACCCCAACTTATAACCTGTATCTGATATAAAAATACAACGAAAGGAAAACCCTTTATACATTAACACTTCTTATCAAACTAGAAATCACAACAAACTTATAAAGGATATAAGAGGTTTCTTCTTCTTCTGCATCAGCATCTTCAACTCTCCAACCCGCAACACCATCACCACAATTCTCCAAAATGTAGCCCGTACGAAAGTCAATTGAATAGGCAACCACCACGATCTTATTACATCAATTAACCCACAACACAAACACTACACACAACACAACCATCTGAATGAATCCTCCAAAAAGAGAGATTTTATCATTAAAAATCATTCACCATACATGGCAAAGATATCAATGAAGATGATCCCTCTTGAAAGATTGGTGATTTCGGAAACGATCCATAGACAAAGATTCATCTACAAATGTCTTGGGAGGATTCTGAAAAAACTGAAGACAGCACATCCTTTCCGACAGGACAAGGTATCTGCTAGGCAAACAAAGGGCATGAAAATACAATATATCCAGCTGTTGGGAATCAATTCTCACATTGACATTCATGCACAACTTTGGAATGGGCTTGGAATCATTATGAGAGTGCCTATGCATATACGCTAGGTACCAAGCAAAGTGAGCAGTTAATCTCACTAAGGGATCTACAGACTGGGAATACTGCTGAGAAAAATGAACATAGTTCTGATAAGCTTGACTGGAAGCTGTCCATTCTCCTGGAATTACTGGCCAATTGATCTGAGGTCCGGTAAGGCAATCATCCGAACTCCATCCCCGTCTTTTGGAAATCTGATTATCAAACCCATCACAGTCACTAACCAACTGAGGTGGTTGAGATATAGAAGTGTGAGGAGAGGGTAATGGAATAAGGAAGAGTGGATGTAGGGAGGGATAGGAAAAATCATAAAAAGAAGAAAATGTTAAAGAAGGAGTGGCAGAAATTTGGAGGGAATCACTAAGGAAGGGTGTTAACTGATAAATAGGAAATGTAGAGGGTACATTAATGGATGGAGAAGAACAGGGTGGAGAAGGGGAAAATACCCTATCCTCAATAAAGGAACAGTATGTAAAAATGGGAATTTGAGGGAAAGATGAAGGTTGGAAAAGAAGGGGTAAAATAGTTGTGGAATTAGATTGACAAAGGGAAAGATATATATCATAGCGGTGAGCCATTTGTTGGTAATAGAGGAGGGTAGGAACAGAAGGTCCTAAGAGAGATCGTCGATGATAGGCATCAAAGAAGGTAGCATCAAACGGATTATATTTTGAAAGATAGGCTAAGAGATCCATCCTCAGTTGGTTAGTACTCTGGGCAGAGGTAGGAGCTATGTTTTGTCTTTGATTTAGGACCACAGAATCAATCATGGAATGCCACGAATTATCATGACAATCAGCCACTTTGGAGGAATAACTCTGGAACATGTCAGCTATGCGCAACTCCAAATGGTTGACATACAAAACAGCTTGTAGAACCACATCCCTCACATACCATGCCATATCCACCTCATCTGGAATTAACAAGCCTCCTTGTAGATACATGTATGACATCAACATGGTATCCGGCGTGACAGAATCTTCAAACACCATTCTGACTACCTCTGTCAACAACTCAGCAGACCAAGCCCCACTCCATCCATCCTCTGGAAGAGGTAAATCCATCGTGGAAAGCTTCATGTAGAAGACCAACTTCTGTAAGTGGTAGTGGACAAAGAAAGAATGGTCTGGTGAAACATATTCCTGAAACTGCTCAAAGGTAGACCATAACAAGTCCATTCTGGACTGCAATCTTTCCACTTTATCTTGGAATAGAGGGCACAAAGTAGCCTGTCTCTGAAGAGCAGCCAAGTCCTGCTGTGAAAGAGAAGGAATCAAGGGAACATTAGGGCTTGGAGGAACAGAGCAGGACTTCCCCAGTTGATCTTGCAACTGCTAGATTTGGTAGGCTTGGTTGGCCACTGTGTCATTAGCCATCTGTAAAGCTGAAAGTTTGTCATCTAAGATAGCTTGGAACTCCTGCGCTTCTCTGGACATCCTCTCCTTCTCCGCTAAAAGGCTAGTAACCTGTGATTGAGCCTCTAGTAACTGGAACTTCAATGAAGAAATCTCATCGCTTTGGGTGGCAACCAGTTGGGTTTGTTGTTCCATTTGCTTAAATAAATCTGCTAGGGTATCCTTAACAGAAGCTAACTCAGATGTTGCCTTATGCAACTGGTCCTTAGACTGCATGAGCTCTTCATAAAAAGACGCGTACAGTTGTTGAACACAGGCTGTCACTGACAACTCAATGGAGCTTTGAATATCCTTACAGAGAAAAGGAATTGTGTCTCCTGAAACGAGAGTGTTCAGGGAGGGAACTGAGATCTCCAATGATCCTTCTCGATGTGCTCTGAACAGGTTATTACAAGTGAGATACCCAGGGAGATCACTGCCAGAGGTAGCAGGGATGGGCACTGAAAGAAGTACTGAAGGAGCTTTATCCGCTACCCTCTTCAAGCGTTTACGCTGTATGACCAGGGGAGGCGGAGAATCATCAACCTCTATGTCAATGGGTTCGGACTCATCGAAAGGTGGAGGAGGAGGTACTGGATCTGATGGAGGAGGTGGAGGCACAGTCTTCTGTAAACCTGAATAGGTCAAAAAGGCAGACAAATAGGATCCATATGTGACATTGGTAACATTACCCCTAGTGACTTTGACGAAATGCTGATCCATTTTAGTGAGGAGGTAAGTGCTCCAATCAATAGCAACGCCTTTCAACACCATCCTGGAAGCTGTGAAAAGCTCTTTGGACAAATACTGGGATGGCGTTTTGGCAGGCATAAACCTGTCCTGGAGAAACTGACAGATCGTCTTCCATACAGGATCAGTGATCATAGAAAAGGAAACTCCTGAAGAGTTTATCACCTTCTTAACATCGAGGATTTCCCTTGTCTGCTTTTGCAACAGCTTCAGAATCTCTTCATTAGAGAAAAGCTGACGAGTGGTCACAAAAGGTTCACCTTTGGAGGGTAGAGACAGAGCCTTCCCTAAGCCGCGAGGTGTCAAAGTCATAGAAATTCCCTGGACTAGTCCTGTCTTCTTGTTGTAAGAGGCCAGCAACTCATCACATAACGACGGATCCTCTGGAAGCAGGGGAAAAGAAGTAGCCACAAAAGCAGCAAGTCCCGCCTTCGTGAGAGGCTCAAAAGTAAGTAGGGAAGAGTAATCCCTACTAACTAGTGGGACGTACTGGATAGGGGGAGGAGCATGAGAACGCGCCATTCAGATGATTACACACACCACAACACATACAATCAAGGAGAATGCCTGGAAAGCAACAGACAAAAAACCAAGGATAAGAGAATAACCAAATAAGAAAACGTGACTCGACCAACTAACCCCAAGCAAACCACATCCTAGAAAAAATTCGACATGGCCTCGAGACGGATGCGACCGAAAGCTTCATGCGATGCATCAGACAAACACCCTGAACCCCGTATCAGGCAAGAAAAGAAAAAACTGCATACCGTACCCGTAACCGTAACAAAGACAGTAAACCAAAACAATACCACATCCGACACATATCAAGACTACATCAGTGATAAACCAGGACTGGACCAGGAAAATAACTCTAATGACGGCGCATACCCATCCCACGAAACGGGTCATTAAAAAGGGGAATTAAGTGCAGTGAAGGGGAATTAATTTAATGAAGGGTTGATTTTAATAAATTATTAAGAATGGGTGAATTTTTATTAGGTGATAAACCTTAGCAAGAAAACGGCGGTTCCTTCTTATAAATTAAATTACCAATTATTAGGTGAAGCGGGGCATTAATTCGAATCCCGGACTTCGATACCCGACTGGGTCTCTAAATGCAAGTTCATTGATTACAAATTAAGGTGATGTGGAGCGCTTTTTTTGCCAATGCGTGCTCATGTGACGGCTGGTTTATTTTAATTAAAAATTTAAAGTGCCTCTTTAGCGCACGTAGCGCGTGCGAAGTGAACGGCTGGTTAATTTTAATTAAAAAGGATGTGTGTGTTGAGCGCGAATGCGCGTGGAACTGTGGGTGAATTAAAGAGTTCATTTTAACAATTAAGGTGTGATTAAGGGGGAAATGAAAATAAATAAAGCACATAAAATAAATACTTGGAAGGGGTGTGTATGTAATGCAGAAATGCGCATGGAAGAGTCCCTCAAAAGAAGTGAATCTAGGAAAGGAAAAGTAAAGACCACTGACGAAACAACAAAGACAACACCTTAGTGGATGGGTTGATTTGTTTTTTGGTTGGTTTGTTAATTTTTTTGTAATTTGGGATTATGTATGGTTGGGTTTTGTTTGTGAGGGTATTATGTTTTGTGGATGTGTATTGTTGTTTTTTTTATTTGTGTAGTTTGTTTGTTTGTTTTTGTTTTTTTTAAATAAATAATAATAATAATAATAATAGGGAAATCAATATATACAACACATGAATATGGAGGAAATATCCACAATGGAGTCTATTCAAATAAAAGAGAGAGTGTTAAGGAAAATTTCCGTTTGTTGGTTGGTTAGTTTGTTGTTCTTCTTCTTCTTTTTTAAACAATAGGGGTACCATGTATGATAATATTTTAAAGTGAAAAATAAATGAAAAATGGTCAAGGGGGTTGAGGGGAATTTTGTGTAAATTTTTTTGAATTTTTTACTATTTTTAAATGAATTTTCTACAGTTGTTGGTAATTAGGGGGATAAATTAGGAAATATTGAATTTTCAAAAATTGTAGGGTTGAAAATTTCCAGCGGACAAATTTCCAAAAATTGGCAAAAAGCGAAGGGAATTTTGAGAAATTTTTCTGAATTTGTATGATGTGGAAATGAATTTATAAATTAATTAAATCATGTAAATCATGTTAATCTGATAAGTAAGTGAAAAGTAAGTCTGTTAAGTGTGGTTAGTCTGTGTAAGTCATGTTAATCGGACTAAGTCAAGTCAGGTTAGTCAGATGGAATTAGGTGAGTCTAGGTGAAGTTAGATAAGTCAGTTAAGGCAAGTTAGTAGAAACTAACCTAAAGGGGGTTAGTTAACCTAAGGTGGGTTAGGGTTAGGGTTAGGGTTAGGGTTAGGGTTAGGGTACTAATTAGGGGTAGTTAGAACTAACCTAACTAAGGTTAGTTATACCTAACCTAACTATGGTTAAGGGTAACTAACCTAACTAAGGTTAGGTAGGGGGTTAGGTTAAGTTAGTTAACCTAACTAATGTTAATGAGGGTAACTAATGTTAGGTTAGTTAGATGATTATTAGGTTAGTGAAACTAACCTAGGTTAGGAAGGGAGGAGGAGGAGGAGGAGGAAGACGAGGAGGAGGGGAGGGTTGGTGGCGAAGGCGGTGGCGCTGGCGTTGGGTGTGGCGGCGCGATGGCGGCTCGGCGGCGGTGGCAACGCTGGAGGGCGGCGGCATGATGGCAATGCGGGGCTGGAGGCGCCACGTCAGAGGTGCTGGGTGCAGAACAACGGCGCTCGGCGGCACGCCAGCGAGGAGGTCCACGGTGAGCAAGTTGTCGTCAGCGGTTGGCAGGGAGTGCTCCACGGCGGCGTCGTCAGTGGCGGTGGCAGCGTGGGCAGGGAGTTCGGCGGGCAGGCGGCCAAGGCAGGGCCGCCAGAGGGCAACAGGGCCGGTCGAGGGCGTAGCGGTCTGGTGCAGGGCAGCACGGTGGCAGAGGGCTCCACGGGTACATGGCGCGGGCGCAGTTGGCGGCGTGGAGGACGGCTGCAGGGTGCCCACGGGATGTCGTGGGAGGGAGGAAGGAGAAGAGGAGAAGAGTATGGCAGGCGGGAGGAGGAGAGAAGGGAGGAGAGAAGGAGGTAGAGAGAAGGAGAGGGAGGGTGGGACGCAGGAAGAGGGAGAGGAGAGAGAGGGAGAGAGACAGTTGGAGGGGAAGGGGGGGTCGGGGAGAGAGAAGGGCGGGGAGGGTTGAAAGGGTGTGGTGAGGTGGGTAGGGGGGTGGAAAGGGGAGGGTGCCTAGGGATGGGGTGGTGCCCGGGGTATGGGCAGGGGGAAGGGGGTCATGGGGTGGATAGGGGTAGGGTTCATGGGCATGGGCATGGGCGGGGTAGGGGTTATGGGAATGGGCGGGGTAGGGGTTGGGGGTGCCCAAGGGGAAAGGGGAAAGGTGAATGGGCAGGGGCCCATGCAAGGGGCGTACCCCCTCGTCCCGCGCGCGTGCGCCGGGCGAGGGTAAAAAAAATTTACCGTGACGGAATTGAATGGGAGCCGGAACGTCGCGATGGGGAACGTGGAGGCAATCATGGCGCGTGAAGATGCGTAAAATCGAAAAAGGGCGCGCTCATGTGCAAAACGGGCGCGCGAATACACGTAAAAATAAAGAAAAATTAATAACTCCCAATCGGATCGTCAAAACGAAATAGCGTAAAAACAAAAAGGGGGCAGGACGACAGGGGGAAAACAAAGAAAATATGCGATGGAGGTTCCGGGAGGGGTAAAGGGCGGTCACATACAAAAAACCCAAAAAATGAACCAAAAACGTAATTAAAAATTAATATCGAAAAATCCGTGCATCGGAATGAGGTGTAGAAAAAAGGAAAACTATGCGGAAAGATATGCCCGACAATCCTATCACATCAAAACATAATTCCGACTGAGATAAGACGCGTTCGCATGGAAAAAACCCAAAAAACAGACCCGAAAATGGAATCGAAAATTAATATCGGACGGACCGTACACCGGAATGACATGCAGTAAGAAGGAAAAATGTCCACAAGAAGGAGTGGCACAGGGTTATCATGTTAAACTGCAGTTCTGGTGGAAGTAGGAGGGGTTCACATGCAAAAAACTCCAAAAATACGCCCGAAAACGCATTGAAAAATTAATAAATAAAAATTCAAAAGTCAAAAGAGGATGGAGGAAAAAGGAAAAAGGTGAGGGAAGACACAGGGGACACGGCTGTCAAATCAAATTGGAACTCCGATGCAAACAGAGCAGGTTCACATGGAAAAATATCAAAAAATACGCACGAAAAAGTCGTAAAAACCCGAAAAATTAATAATGGACAAACCGTGTATCGGAATGACTCGGAGTAAAAATGAAAAATGTCAGGGGAAAAGTGGGTGGCAGGGCTATGATGTCAGAGCATGGTTCCGAAGCAAGAAAAGCACGTTCACATGGAAAACCAGCGAATGTGCGCAAAATGCTTCAAAAATTAATAATGCAAAAACCGTGCACCGGAACAGGGGTAGGTAAAAAGGAAAAATGGTCAGTTCAAAGAAGGGGAACAGGGCTATAAGGGTGGATTTGGACTTCAGTGAACGTAGGATGCATTCACAGGACAGGACCGCAAAATCAGGGAATGAAGGAAAACTGCAAGGGAACAGCCCCAAGGGGGAGTAAAACATAAACCGGTGGGTGGGAAGGGACCCCAGCAGGGTAATAGCAAATCATGGCATAGATGCATGAGCAGGTTGAGGCATATGCAGAAGGGTATGCAATGTAGACGTGCAGGGATGCGTCCCCACACTTAAGACCGTAATGGATAGGGTTAACAGAGCAACAGGGACCTAGGACCACGCCACAGACCATCCACTAACATCCCCACACTCAAAACATGACCATCACTGAGAAACCAAAGTGGGAGGGTTAGAAAAACGTGGCCCATTTTGTCAATAAGCAAGGTTGAGTGTCGATGGCACGTCTAGTGTTATTGTCGACTGTAGGAGGTACCAAGGCATCTTTACAGCACACGTCCGTCATGGCAAGGACCATGTGGCAGCACCCAGGGAGGTAGTTGATGGAAGGAATCGCAGGAAATTTATCGATGACGAGGGATATTACACTCCTCTCACAATCACTCAAATGAAATGAAAGAATTGTCACTCGCCCCATGACTAATATCACTCGAGGAATAAGGACCCGGTTGAGGAATCAACAAGGGGGGAATGGTGCAGAAGGAGTATGCCAAGGTGCACAGTTGATGGTGCATTAGTGCGTCCAACCCGTCTGGCATAGGTGCAAGGAGGAAGGCAAGGGAGCCTTACAGTGCAGTGGACAGAACAGGGTGATGTGTCTTGTGATGAGGGCAAAGACCCATCCCGTGGGTGCACAGGGAAACTGAAACATACCTGACTCCAAGTGTTGTAACGTCCCTCAATCTCACCTCTCGGTAAGTGATTGAAGAAACTCCAGTCACACTCATCCCACCCTCTATCTCACTCTCTGTTGATAGTTACAGAAGGGCAGCCAGTTCCTGAAACCCATTGATATAATCCTCACAGTCACTTGTGCAAAGGTTGTATGCCTTGTGCGCATTTGATGGTGCAACTGTGCATCCCGTCCTGTGCCGGCATACGGTGCGAGAAGGAAGGCAAGGGAGCCTTATGGTGCAGTGCACAGAACAATTTGTGCTTTGTGCATTGAGAGGCCCATCCCGTGGGTGCAACACTTCATTCACACTTCTCACCTCTCATTTAATTTGAAGGGAAAAGACTGGTCTCTCGCCCCACCCTCTATCTCACTCTCTGTTGATAGTTACAGAGGGCAACCCATACTCACTTCCCCATCCGGTTAGGATGAAAGCTCACGTCACTTGATTGTTTATCGATGAAGATCACGTCATCAGTTGTTGAAGAGGCGTACCCAGGGAGGTAGCCATCAAATCGAACGTTGTGTTGAATAGGACATGTCATCTGCTAGAGGACAGTTAGACGCTCCGCAGAAAGACCCAGGACATAGCGTACCAAGGGAGGCAGCTTCGGAATTGGATCCTGGGGATATCAATTAATGAATCCACTTTCTGGACTGCTGGGTGTGGCCACCTTTTCCACAGCCAGCTTCCCGCCCAAGGGTGTTTACCACCTTTTCTTGGAACGAGGCTTGCTATGATAGGGAATTTCTTCCTTTTCTCTCATAACAGATTTGTTTTTTTTTTTCTTTTTTCATGTTTTCCCCTATTCCCGAGGGTGTTTCCACCTTTTCTCGAAGAATAGGTCGGCATGACAGGGACCTAAGTCCTTTTCTCCCATGACCGATATGTATATTTTTTCTCTTTTTTTTGTTTTTCTTTTCTTCTTCTTTTTTTCGAATTGAGCAAGGGAATGGTGGAAAGACCATTTGTCAGAACCAACCTCGCCACTGTCGCTGGTAGAAAATAGAGGATAAGAGATCAAGGCTGGAAGGGGGGTTTGAGGGGACAGAGGGTTGTGTCCACTTCATCAGGAGTGACTGAAGAAAAGCTATCAAAAGTAGCATCATAAGAAGGACAGTGCCGCACCAACGAGGGAAAGGATCAAATGTCCGTAATTGTCAAGATCCCCAAGGAGGGAAGTACTTCTTCAGGAGATATCCATTGATCAGAAAGGGATCATCAGACGCATCAACGGTCTGCACTTGGACAGAACCATTAGGGTTGACTGCAAGTACCTTATAGGGGCCCATCCACCGCTGTTGGAGCTTGCCAGGAAACTTGCCAAATCGTGAATCATAGGCTAGGACCAAATCACCTTCTTTGAACTCCTTATGCTTGATAAAGCTATCATGGTAAGCCTTGCGTCGAGCTTGCGTGGCTTCCATACACTGTAGAGCGATCCTACGAATTTCGTCCAGACATTCCAGGTGCAGGGGACGGCGTTGCACTGAATCATCGTCCCCCAAACGCTCTTTGATAGCCACTCTCAAAGAGGGTAATTCCAGTTCAACAGGGAAAACAGCTTCTGTACCATACACCAGCTGAAAGGGTGTCTGTCCTGTTGCTACTTTATGGGAGGTTATGTACGCCCAGAGGGCCTCTGTAAGTCGATCATTCCAATCACGACGATGTGCAGCAATTGTTCTTGTCAGAATCGAGCAGAGGATGCGATTGGTGACTTCGACTTGGCCGTTGGCTCTGGGGTAATAAGGAGTGGACTTGCGATGGCGGATCTTATACAACTCTGTCAACTCCTCCATGACTTTGTTAAGGAAATGAGTGCCTTTGTCACTTACCAGCTCTAAAGGACTGCCAAAATGGGTGATGATATTCTCGTACATGAACAGGGCCACGCTGTTACCATCGTCCCGCTTGAGGGCTTTAGCTTCACACCACTTTGTGACATAATCCATACATACGAGGATGTATCTGTTCTGTTTCCTTCTAGTGGGAGGGTCGATCGGACCTATGAAGTCAATGCCCCACTTCTCAAACGGCTTCAGGGGAAGGATAGGTTGCAATGGCATGGCACTTGTCTTCGTGGGTTTCCCCATTCTCTGACAAGCATCACATCTTTTACAGTAATCATAGGCATCCTTGTGGATGGTAGGCCACCAATATCCTGCTAGCAGAGCCTTCCTGGCTGTAGCTTCTTCTGCAAAGTGACCTCCACATGGCTCGTCATGGCAAGCCTTCAGAACAATCCCAATCTCACCTCCTACAACACATCTTCTGAGCACTTCATCTTTGCCTTTCTTATACAGTGCACTGCCTAGCAGGGTGTAGGGGGCTGATTCTAGCATAAGCTTCTTCCTCTCCCAACTAGAAATGCCAGGAGGATACTGTTGGGTTGCCAGCAGATTGGCAATGTCTGCATACTAGGGAGTTACAGTTTCCACCAAGAATAGGGAAGCATCAGGGAGGTCTGGATCATCCTGCTCCTCGTCTGCAGTTTGTGGGATACGCGACAGATGATCAGCCAGAACATGGGAACGACCGGGCTTAGTAATCACCTCAAAGTCGAACTCCTGAAATAAAAGGAGCCATCTCATCATTCGTCCTTTCACATCTGCTTTGTTCATCAGGAAGGATAGGGCCTCATGATCCACATAAAATTTAAAGTGGGTGGATAGGAGGTAATGGCGGAACTTCTCTAGGGCAAACACCATTGCCAAGCACTCCAGCTCTGTCACTGTATAGTTCCGTTCCCTATCAGTGACTTTTCGGCTTGCGTAATAGATCGATTGATCCAACTTCGAGGAGCCCTTCTGGCAGAGGACAGCACCTAAGCCTTCAATTGATGCATCAGTGTGTACATGGAACTCTTTCGTCCAATCAGGAGGTTGCAGAATGGGTGCCTCTATCAGACACTGCTTCAGAGTGTGGAAGGCTTTGTCACATTCTTCCGTCCAAGTAAACTCTGTATCTTTCCTCAGGAGCTTGTGCAAGGAGGTTGCCTTTGTTGCAAAATGGGCTATGAACCTTCTGTAGTAACCCACATGGCCTAGGAATCCCCTCAACTGTTTGAGGTTGGTGGGTGCTGTCAGAGCTGCGATCTTTTCAATCTTTGCAGGGTCTGTTGATATCCCTTGTGCAGAGACAATGTGGCCCAACAGAACTCCGGAAGAGACCCCAAAGATGCATTTGTCGGGGTTAAGGGAAATCCCATACTCCCGGCATCGGTCAAAGCATTGTTCCAAGTGCTCCCAATGTTCACGGATCAAACTATAGACACAGAAGTCATCCAAATATACTTCAATGAAGTCGTGCAGATGATTTTGAAATGCAGCCATCATGACTCGTTGGAAAGTAGCAGGGGCATTGCAGAGCCCAAATGGCATCACGCGGTAAGCGTAGGTCCCCCATTCTGTGGTGAAGGTTGTTTTGGACTGGTCTTCTTCTGTGATTTGGACTTGGTTGTATCTATTGAATCCATCCAAAAGGGAATAAAGCTCATGTCCTGCCACTGTGTCCAACAGTTGGTCTGTGAAAGGGATAGGAAAGTGATCCTTCTTTGTCTTGGAATTAATCTTTCGAAAATCCACACATATTCGCAATTTTCCATTCTTCTTGGGTACAACCACGATGGGTGAAACCCATTCACTATTTGCCACTGGATAGATGAACTCGGCTTCCAGAAGCTTCAGCAGCTCCGCTTTCACCAATGTGGAATAATTCGGGTTCATTTGCCTCTGTCGTTGCCGTACTGGCTTGGCATCAGGCTCCAAGTCAATATGATGTTGACATATTGTGGGATCAATCCCCTTTAGGTCTTTGTAAGACCATGCAAACACGTCCAAATTCTCTTTCAACAAGTTGTACAAGGTTGACAACTCCTCTTCTGGGAGACTGCTACCCACCTTCAAGTGGCGTTCAGTGCCATCTACATCCACAAAGGTTAACTGCCTTTCACCTTCTACTTCACGGATGAAGGTCCCACGGACTGCTTCTGGATACAGATCCGACTCCCTCAAGGGAGTGGTGTTCTCTTCTGATGTCCCACTAGAACCAACTTCTTCTTTTGGTGGAGACTTAGGTTGCTCCTTGAGATGTTGAAATGGGATAAGAGTCATTTCGGGTTTGGTTTCAAAACTAATTACCTCTTGGCTTGAAGACTCCTCTTCTGAAGATGACACATCCAAGAATGTCACATAACAGGGACCCTCTGATGCCTGTTGGGTTAGTTGGATTGGTGCTTGTTGGCACGGTGCATCATCATCATCTTTTTTTGGCAAGGATGAGTTAGGACGGCAGGAGCCACTGCTAAAAGACGGCTTGTTCTTCTTAACCCACATCTTATAAGAATTTTGCATATAAGAAGATCCATTTACCAGACCAAATGGTACCATCACCATTCTGTCCCATAGCATGAGCTCATCTGCTTCTGAAGCTTCTGGAACTTCTTCTCCAAATGTATCCTCTTTAGGTGGGATAGATTCTTCTAGCTCACTTTCATAACCTTCTTCGTCCATATCATATCCATCCTCTTCTGTCTCTGTCTTTGTCTCTGCTTCTGTTTCTTGCTTCTGTCTCTGCCTCCGTCTCTACTTCTGTTTCTGTCTCTGTAGGAGCTCTGTAACAGAAGAACAGATTCTCTGTTTCCTCTCCTGCCTCTGTCTCGGCTTCTGCTATGGCCATGTAACAGGGAGAGCAATACATCCATGCTTCTATCTCACTATCAGAAGTGATTTCAGAAGTCATTCCCGGTTCAGGCAAGAAGTATTCACCCATTGATAATGGCTTTGCATCTTTTGGAAGTCGGCTTACAGTATCCACTGTTAAGGAATGTGCCACTGTTTTCTTGGGAAGGATCTGTTTGACAGCATCTTCGTCTGTTGCTGATGTTCCATCTGTAGCCTCATTAGGGGAGTCAGAAGATAATTCCAAGGAGGTGGATCCATGTCCTTTTTGAGAGCCATACAGTTTCAGCACCACTTTGTTGGGTCCTCTATCCAAGGTCAAGGTTCCTTTGAACCAATCCGTCCTTGCTCAGGCTTCAAAAAGCCATGGTCTGCCCAGTAACAGAGGATAGGATGTACCATAAGAGTTTGGCTTCACCACCAAATAGGTTAGCCAATAATCTTTTCCAGCCACTGTAGTCTTCACATATGGGAGAATGCCCAAAGGCTTGATTCTACTCTGATCCGCCAGTCTGATGAGCCATTGGGTTGGTTGCACTCCTTGTAAGCCTAGACCCTTCATTGTAACATCCGTCATAATGTTCACTGATGAACCACCATCAATCAGTGCATTTGCAATGAAGCAGCCTTCTATCCACACGCTAGTCTCTGGAGTACCCGGATCTAGGAAAGCATTAGCCACACCCACTTCTTTTACAGGCTCTGGAGCCTTGTTGGACTTTGTTGCTGTTGAGGGAGTAATCCTTAAACCACGTCTTCTTGTCAGTATACTTTTGAACCTTTTCCGGCAACTGGGAGACAACATCAATAATTGTCGGAATGTAAGGTTTGGTTTAAAGGTATCTAGATCTCTGACCAGATCGTATTCCTTAATAGGATCCACTGGCTTCTCTAACCGATTAGGGAATGGGGCAACATCCATTTTCATTTTCCCTCTTTCTTCCAATAGAGGAATTACAGGAACTTCTTCTGTCACTTGTGGCACTTCCTCCTCTTTTGTATCCTGGACCTCTGGTCATGTCTCTAGAACTGTCTCTGTAACTCTCTGTGGCACTGTAGGGCTCTGTACGGCACTGTCAGGCTCTGTTTTGTTCTGTTCTTATGGTGGAAGATTGAACTTCACTGTTCTGGCAGGAGGGTTATTTTCTTTCTGGATAGGTGGTTCCTTCTGCTTTGCACAAGTGATGGCAACAACTTCCAATTCCACTAAATTGGAGGTAGGCTCTTGGGCCTTAGCCGGACTATCAGTAGCACTATTTTTCACTGGGACTGGGCTTGGACAGTCTTTTGCAGTGTGGCCTTCTCCTTTGCATCGATTGCATAAGGGCTTGTAATCCACTGACCTTCTGGGATTTGGACAATTTGGTGAGATGTGTCCCTTTTCTCCACATCTATAACACTCCACTTCTGATCTCTGACCACCGCCAGACTGTCTTCCTCTGTAACTTTGAGAGGGAAATCTTCTAGGTCCAAAATTAGGACCAAACTCTCTAGGCTTGGGTCCAATATCTTGTGTTGTCATTTTGGATTCCAACAAGTTGAATCTTGCGTCTTCTTTTTTCCTTCTCCTATCATGCATCTCTTTCAGAGAGCAAATGTCCTCTGTATGGTTCTTCCGCAAACAGTAGGAACAGAAGGCCCCAGGAATAGTTGGTATTCGTGTACATTCAGTGGCTAAATGGCCTGCTTGATGACACTTACCACACCAAGTATTTGACCGCATCACATCTCTTCCTGCTCCTGCAACGTTGGATATGCTAGCGGTATTCACTTTCAACGTCTGTAGTTGTTCTGTAATCACATCCATCAACTCCTTTTTGATGTTTGCAATTGAGTTGGATAAGTAATCCTTCAAGCTTTCTCCTCCGGGCGTACTGGCAGGAGGGTTTTGAGGAGTCTCTGTAATCACTGCATAAACCGGTTGGGCTGGGACAGAGGGGTCTCTGTTCTGGTTCTGATTCAGAGCTCCTGTTTGAACTGTTGGCTGTTGGCTCCAGTTGGTAGGATTCCACTGTTGCTGCTGATTTAGCATGGAGGAAATTGGTTGGGACCTTTGTTGTTGAGGTTGAACCACCATTTGAGGCATGGATTGTGGCCACTGTGGATTTGGTGCACTGTACTGTGATACCGGGGGCATCTGTTGGTAAGGGTAGGGAATAGTCCCTGGAACTGAATTTGGTGGGTACATCATTCCTGGCATCAGAGGAGGTAGGACTCCTCTTCCTGAATTCATCGCCAATCTAGCTTCCACTTCATCGTACAGCCTTGCACCTTCTATTGTAGCTTGCAGGGTGGCTGGTTTTTGCAGCTCCAAAAACTTACGGACTTTTGGTTGTAATCCTCTGAGAAACACTCCCTTCTGAATGCCATCATCTAGATTATGGTTAGTCCATCTCTTCAGGATGGATTCCATTCGTGAGACATAAGCTTCCACTCTTTCTCTAGAGGACTGACTTAGGTTCATAAATTCCTCTCTCATCCACTCTTCAAAACCTTCATGCCTGAATTTAGTGAGGAAGGCCAACTTCAAGTCGTCCCATGTGTCAAAAGTTCCTACTGCTTGTCTCTCATACCACTGAAACGCCGCGCCCTTGAAAGTGGCGGGGAATATTGCTAACCAATGCTCAGGGGTTCTGGCATTGTTAGCCACACATGCTACCATAAACTCTGCTACATGAAGATCGGGGTCTTCATTGTACTCTCCCTTAAAAACTGGCAATGGAACTACATTCGCTGGCCTGTCATCAATATTTCCAGGACGGATCTGGCTTGGAAGTGGACCTCCAGCAGGAGGAGGAAGGGCTTGATGTGCCATTGGGACTTCTGTAAAGAGTTCCGCAAGGGCGTCAAAGGCGGCTTCTGCTGCGAGCTCGCTCTCGGCTCTGATTTTTGCTTTCTCTCTTCTCACGTACCTCTGGACTCGTTCTAACGCTTGCCTTTTTATTGCGTCATTCATCAGGGGTGTGGCTCCACTATGTTGTTAGTGCTCCACAGAGGGTTAACAGAAGACTTCAGTCTCTGGAGGATTCTCTTGCCAACATTTCTTCTACTTCTTTCTTTTCAACGTCTCTGAATTCTGCTTTCATGCCATTGCACAGAGGAAGGTATTCGGTTCTGAAGGTGTCAAAATGCATACGTCTGAGCATTGTGGTGGTGCCATCATCATAGTAATGCCAGCTTCTGATGGTTTCAACAGTGTATGCTGTAAAGAACACTCTGTCTACCAACTTCCAGTGGGTTGCTAATTGAACAAACAGAAGATTATCAGTACACCAAGCATCCCATGTATCTTGCTGTTGAGCATCCACGAACAAATTCCAACTCTTTTCCTTCTTGTCTTTATGAACCTCTACAGACCAAGACTCCTGAAGCTTCTTCACAATCTCCCACTTGATGTTGTCTGGAAACTTCTCAATGAATGCCAAATCTTCCATGGATGGTCATTCTCTCTGTTTCTACTCTTTAGTTTATTCCCAAACAGTTTGCCACCAAGGTGCAAGTTTCTGCTGCTTCAACAGGAAGAGGAAACTGTCCACCACATAGAGCATGCATCATGATGGTGATGTGTTTCCGCCATTGTGGGATGAACTTCTTGTGGAAAGTGGCTTTGATTATGAGGAATTCCAACTCTTCAGTGGAAGAAGGAACTTTACAAACATCCATTGAATTCTTCTCTTCTTGGCAATGCCATTTCCTTCATTTTCAGCCTCTTCTGGTGCTTGTTGATGGCAAGTGTTCCCCGACTGCGCACCAAAAACATGGAGCCCCAAGAGGAACACCAAGGAAAAAGGGAATTCTCTTGCAAGAAAATCTATCTTGTAACATCAACAAGCTTGTTTATCATGTTTCATATGATCACAATGAAGAAAAGAACACCAGGCACAACAAATCTTCATGTAGCATTATGTAGATCTCCCACGGTTTTGATAGAATCAACTATATTCTTCAACATCTTCATAAAATCCATCAATAGAACAAAGAAAGCAAAGGAATACACCATCTTTGAATGGAAATACATCACATAGTATTCATCTTCAATATCTTCATAGTCTTCTCTCTCAATCTCTCATATACAATTACTCTGTTTGAGTAGAATTGGCTATCTCTGACTCTCTCTCTCTCTCTCTCTCCATCAATAATACATCATATCCTCTCTAAAATCTCTCAAAATAACTCTCAATAATCCTTCTTAGGTCGTGGATACCCCTCCCAAGAGGTATGTCTGATATGAAGAGTCACCAAAGCCACTACAGTGTCCTTTCATAGCTCACTACTGTCACTTCACTCCAGTCTTCACTTGAGTCTTCAGCAGCTACTTCTTCCAGCTCTTTTGCACTTGTATTCACCTCTTTCCAAGGTTAGAAAACTTTCCCAAGATACACTCTCATCCATCAGAACACATACAGAAGCATACAGAACAGTCACAGAACAGTATCAGAACAGCTACAGTACAGAACATAACAGAACAGAACAGAGACAGAAGCTCTACAGAAGACCTACAGGAGGTTACAGAAGATCATCAAAACCACATAACTCATTCTCAAACCATTCCAAACTTTTACAAACCATTCAATAAGCTTTTACAATATCTTAATCTTCATCAATCAATACTCCATCCCTCTTTACAGAAGACAATCAGAACAAAACAGACCAAAACAGAAGGTATACAGAACCAATCAGAACCTATCAGAACATCACAGAACCACTAATAATCATCATGAACTTCCAAAACCCAATCATTATCATCCAAAACACTCTCAAACCACTTCCAAATCAATCAATCATCTCATAAAATCAACCATTCAGCTCTCAAAAACAACAAAAATCAGCCAAAAAACAAGTCATTTCAACACTCAACAATGATGTGGAAAGGAATTATACCACCACTGATGAGAAAGAATGCTTATCAATAGTTTTTGCAGTGGAGAAATTTTGACATTATTTATTAGGGAATAAATTTATCATTTATGTTGATCATGAAGCGCTAAAGTACTTGCTTAAATAAAGCAGAACTTTTAAGATACATAATTCGTTGGATGTTATTATTTCAAGATTTTGATTTTCAAATAGTTATTCATCCTAGTAGAGCTCATGTTTTAGTAGATCATATTTCTCGATTATTAACATTAGACAAGGAGGAAGGTGTGGAAGATGATTTTTTTCGGATGCATCACTTTTTACAATGGAGACACAAGTTCCATGGTATTCTAATATTGCAAATTTTCTTAGCACAACTCAGTATCCACCTAGTGCAGATAAACGAAAAAAGTGAAAGATATTGATGCAAGCATGCTCCTATGGATTATTAGGGGGTTGCCTTTATAAATTTTTTCCAAGAGAAGGTAGTTCTTAAAGCATTACATGATGAACCTTGTGGTGGCCATTTTGCTGGTGAACTAACATCAAGAAAGGTTTTATTAGCTGGGTATTGGTGGCCTACCCTATTTAAGGATATTCATTATTATTGCTTGAAATGTGATGTATGACAAAAGACTAGTCAGCCTTCTAAAAGCGATGCTAGACCTTTGACCCCTATCTTGGCACTTTCACCTTTTGAGAAATGGGAAATTGATTTTGTGGGCCAAATTAATCCACCTACATTGTATTGATCTAATCGATATATTTTAGTTTGTACTAACTATATTACCAAGTGGGTGGAAGCAAAAGTACTTAAGACAGATAAAGCCATTGAGGTGGCTAAGTTTATGTATGAGAATATCATAACACAATCTGGTTGCCCACATGAATTAGTAAGTGATCGAGGTTCCCATTTCTTGAATGGTCTAATTAGCAAGTAAACACAACTATATCAAATTAAGTATTGCAAATTAACACCTTATTATCCCAGAGCTAATGGCCAAGTAGAAGCAACTAATCAAATTATTTGTGAGACTTTAACTAAAATAGTTTCTTCTCATAGGCGAGATTGTAATGAGCGTCTGTATGAGGCATTATGGGCCTACAGAACTACCTACAAGGTGATAGTCTAAAATAAACCATTTAACTTAGTTTATGAAACTAATGCTATTTTTCCAATTGAGCAAGAATTGCCTACTTTGTGAGTAGCTCTGTCGTTACATTAGGGAAAGCCAAATCGTTGAAGCAATGGATTTTACAATTAGTAAAGTTAGATGAGGAATGATTGTTAGCTTTACAAAGTTTAGAAGCAATGCAGAAATGCTGAAAAGATTGGCATGATCAAAATATCAAAGTACGAGAGTTTAAGGATAATGATTTAGTTTTGCTTTAACAGTCGTTATTATAAATTTTCAGGGAAGCTTAAAATTCATTGATTAGGACCTTTGAAGGTTATTAAAGTTTATGATAATGGTTCTCTAGATGTACAAGATATTATTGCTGAAAATGAGATATTTAGGTCACTGGCCTCCGCCTTAAACATTTTGTGACTTAGGGTAGTTAGGTATAGTTAGGCTAGTGGTAAGAATAACCCCTAACTAATCTACACTTGGGTTTTCTTTTTTTGTTTGTGGGGGGGGGGGGGGGGGGGTTAATGGGATATAGGTATGGCTTTTCTATGGATGGATGTGCTTTACCCTTGTCTTGATGCTAATAGTTGTGATCCTATTCATGCTGGGCCTTAGGGTATTTCGCATTTTTGGACGCATAACAAGTTTTTGTATGCACCCAGGGGAGAAGCCTGTTGTAGTTTTTCTTTTGTGATCATTTTTTGTTTGCGGTATCATCCACCATTTGGTTGTAGACAGTGTTAGCGGCATCTTTATGTGCATGCATAGCTCCAGTGTTGGCAGTGTCGCACTTACTTTCAACGTTATGGTAGCACTATCATGTAGGATGCTATTAGTTACACTCAGTGCCACAATCATGATTGTGTATTCTCACCTAAGCATGGCATTGCTCAGTATAGGGTGAGTAGAGAGCAGCAAGAATTTTCTTGATATCAAGCTATTGTTTTACCGTCTTACTCCATTATATCCTGATGATCAAGTAATTGTCACTTGTTCCTGTTGGAATTATATCTATTGGTATATGGATACTACCAATGGCTACTCTTGAGGTTGTTTACTAGTGGCACACTTATCCCCTATTATGACGATATAGGTATGGCTCCCCTACATGATGTGATGGAGGTTTTTAGCGATGCACCTAATAGTGGGTCTCTAACCTTTGATGTGCCTATGCTAGAGGCTATTCATGAGCATCCTATATCTGATAGTTTAGTTGATAGTTTTGACTTAGATAGTGTAGATGATTTTGGGTTGAATTTATCATTTGTGTTAAAAGATTTTAGAGGGTGTGAGGATTTAGTTTAGATCTTTTGTTTTCTTAGCTTCTTTTGTGTTTATTTTATCATATTTCAAAAAGAAAACCAGATAAACCCTTTGAAAAAAAAACATCAATACTTGTTTATGCCTTTTTATTTTAGGTTCTAGTACACTTTAGCTTAGTTAGTATTTACATGGGTAGGTAGGTAGTTGCATGCACGGTTGGGATACTACAGTGCTATGAGCTCATTACAAGGAAGTTTGACTAGGTGATTGGTTTCTAAAGGAGTTTCACTCTTTATCGATCTAACCTATTAATGGTTAGTGGTTAGTGATTGAGTTTTGTGGAGTTTTGATGATTTTTGCAATTGGAGAACCACTACGTGTTTATCTTTGCATTATTTTGGAGATGTAATATCCATGTACATATAACAGATTGTTTCATACCTAATCTATCTATACATATTCGTTTAAAGTAAAGGAAAGTAAAAAAATATAACGTGATTGAAATAATTTAGAGATTTCAAAGCCTAAGTAATTATATAAGGAACACAACACAAAACTTTTAAAACAAAAATAACACAAAAGAAACATAAACAATTCAGTCTGTATGAGAGTCCACCCACTTGGTATGGGACATTAGCACTAGGAAGTGATTTTAGGGGGGATGGTGTGTGGAGGGTGTGTGTGTGCATGACTGGTGAATTTTAATGTATGTGATGAATACCTTGGAATACAATAGAGTTTACTCCCATAAATTTGTCGCTTTTTTAGCGATGTAGGGTAGTTGAGTAACAAGGTTCTCTCCATGACATTTTGACTGTGGATGAGAGATGTTGAGCTAGTGGGTATCTTTGTCTTTTCATTTGCCTAGGCAAGGTGACTGATATTATGTGCTAGATTAGATTTCTTGAGCGAAGTTGTTGAGTTGAAATGTTTGAAAGTTCAATTTAGTGATGAATTCCTAGCCTTCTAGTCATTCCTATAAGTCAAGAGACTCAAAACTAAAATAATAATAAATTAAGTTTGGGAGAGTATATCTATTTATTCTTCTAGAAAGAAAAAGAAAAAGAAAAAGAAAGAAGAAAAAAACACCCTAAAGAATGAAGGGTTGAAAAAGAAAAAGAAACCAAAAGAAGATAACCATCACCTCTGAGGGTAGACTGTAGGAATTTCCTTGACGAGTGCCTTACATCCAATGCCTTGCATCTCTTTGAGGTGGGATCTTTTGGGATTGAGAATAAATATATATACTCTTTTGATTAAAATTTATGAAGGAAATATTCTTTTAAAGAAAAAGAGAAAAAAAGAGGAAAGTTTGGAGTTAGGGACCAGTGACTGGTTGTTCTAATAGAACATGAAGGATTAGCAGTTAAACCATAGGAGTCCTATTTGGTATTGTAGTATTAGATTGCTTTGTACAGGTTCTTTGATAAGCATGGACCTTATCAATGACGCTACTTGATAAGCAATATTTGTAGTAGGAAAATAGTGTAGCGTTTCGTTGCCTTTTATACACCTTACTTACAATATTTGTCTTGTTTAATTTATAATACGACACAAGTCAATATTTTTATACATTTTTAGTGTCTACTAGTCTTGTATGTGCTATTTTTCACATCTTGTAGCTATCCTCATGAGGATGCTTTGCAATTAAGTGGGGGAGAACATATTTTATTTTTTGAAGTTGTGTAGCAGTGCTTGTGGTAGCTATGCTCATGATGAGGACACTTCGCAATTAAGTGGGGGAGAATGAAAACACATCAAAACATGCTAAAAATTTTCCAAAATTTTCAATAAAATTGTATACATCTGATATACTATTACCATATTTTTACATTAATTTAATGCAGATGCGGTGTTTGTATCTATTGTCTTTGGAAGACGGTACAACAGTCTAGCAAAGAGGGAAAAGAAGGATGTTACATTGAGCAAAGTGTTCTAGGACTTGTAGTAGAGAAAAATGGTTATTGCTAATTTTTTTAGAAGTGATAAGTTGCAAGGCAAGTTAGAGGTGGGAGAGAGATTAAATGCTCTGCTATACGGACGGTAAGGCCAAGACATTCAAAGGTCTTAATTTAGATAGCTAGAGGTGTAGCTAATTTTGCAAGATGCGAGCCCAAAGTAATACAATGGAAAGGGAAAGTATTGACAATTAGTTGGCACATAAATATTACACTTTGTCATCTTGCTCAGTATGGAGTAAAATGCCAAATATATGGTTGTCTATTGGAAGCAATTTTATCTTATAGTCCTGTTGAGCTTGTTGCTTGCAATCTTATGGGCAAAGATGCCAATGCTCAATAATAAGAAAGACATGGAGTTGGGAAGAGCTTATGCATGATTTGGAATGCTTGCCACTTCAATTCCAAAGAGCATTCCACTCCAAAAGATGCACTTGATTTTGATATTGCCAAAGAAATCTCTTCATTTCATATGCAAGGAAGTACATGTACCATCGTCGGATTACTATATGCTTCCTGGTAATTCTAGGTCTAATCGTGGGAAGAGTTTAACCTAAAATGGTTTAAAGTGAATAAAATGAAATAGATTTTTTTAAAATACTGAAAAACCAGGTTGCAACCATGATAGAGAGGTTGCACCTTCTTGGAAAGGGATCTGTAGGGGAAGAAGAGAGACAACAACAATAATCATATAGCAAAAACAACTTTCTTATGCCTAAAATCACTCAATGCCATCATTTTTCTTATTAACCTCGTGATCATTGCCTTCACAATCATCATCATGACCTTCATTTGGATTTGCTTGAGGAGGAAATGTCAAACTGGATGATTATTTCATTAAAGAAAGCACATGATCATTGCATCAAGAAGGGGGAACCTCACAAAATGTCGTCAAAGAGCAAGGGAGAGAGGGCGCCTTCAAGAAATCAACGATTTACTCAAAAGAAGGCAAAATTAAGTCTCCTAAAGCTTGGGTAAGACATATAGGCAATACCAAACATGAATTTGATCTCAGTTTCTATTCTTCTTCTCCATCGCTTTGTCTTTATTATAATCATCAATATGGATTTTCAATGTATTGGGGTAAATTGAAGCTACATGCTATAGAAGAATTTCCTTGCTTCCAATCGCCCTACTTCACATGCGATTTGGTGCACATATGGCCAAGATTTTTCAATTTGTCTTTCCCCCTTCACGAGTCATGGCTTTCATTTTGAGAAGAAGACGTGGTCTATTATTAAGCTTTTAATTAAAGCTTAATCTTTAACTCATAAAAGATCATTCATATTGCAATAAAGCAATTGGAAAGTTGGGAGTTTTGGGAAAGGGAAAAGTGGAGATCTTGCTATTTGAGACAACTAGGTGGACTAAATTTCTTGGCTGGTGGACTGTGGGACGTGCTTCCAAAGACGTGATTACGACTCGCGTATTTCCAAGTAAGTGCTCGTTTCATTTAAAAAATAAATAAATAGTGTGATGTTGCAATTCTCTCAGTTTAGAATTGTTAGATATGATCAATGCCCCACCCTCATTAGGTGCCACCAATGATCCATGGTGCTCAAAGTTGTAAGGCCCCCATTATGAGGAGAAGCCAAATGTGAGCTCGGACATTGGTTGAGTCCTGACTTGTATATCAGATGAGGTCTATGTGACCGGATGGCAAAAAGGTGACCGTTGTGGGTCTAATCTTTGGGTTAGATGGAGTGGTTAAGCTGGTAGCAACTCGAGGTGCATTGCATCGAGTTGCGGGGTAAGGGAGTTAAAAGGGGCCCCTATTTTGGGGTTCGGGGGCAGCACCCCCAGTCCAATGGTAAAGGGAAGCACCCCCGGCCCGATGGTAAAGGGAATATTCCTTGGAATATTCCCTGGCCGACTAGTGGAGGCTCATATGGTAGGTTGGTCAAGCTGACCTAACGACCTTCGCGAGCTATAAAAGCTAAACCCCTTCACAGCCATCGATCATTCATCTTTCACCCAGTCAGAGTTGTTGTTCCAGCTAGCCTTAAGCTCTTCACCTATCTTCTATCTAGATCGCCATCTAAGCTTCACACAGCGGAAGTGCACGGGTGGATAGAGCCATCTTTGTATCAGTTGTTTGGAGCTAAAGAATTTATTGATTCTCCTCTTATCTGTTGTGTACTCTCTATCTCTTTCTCAGATTCTGTTCGTTGCGCCGTGTAATTTTTACATAGTATCAGAGCCCAGGGGGCTCTAGAGATCAGAGAGTGTGCAAGAGGCAAAGGCTTCAACAGCAAAGAGAAACTATGTCGACTTCCGGAAGTGGTTCTGGCGCATCAGGAAGCGGTGCAGGAGGTGGTGGTGCTGTACCGGCTATTCAAACACTGAGGATTCGTCCACCAACCTTCAGCGAAGGCAAGTTAGATTGTACAAACTACACCTTGTGGAAGTTCAAAATTACAACTATCCTTGATTCTTATGAGCTTCTGGAGACTGTGCTGGGGACTGACGCAGAACCACAGCCTACCCCCGACCCATCAAATTCTAGTGTGATGATTCCTCCGAATGCAGATCTTCTACGAGCTTGGAAACGAAGGAATGCAGATGCATTGTGTGCCTTAGTTACAAGCTGTTCTGACAGTGTTCTAACTTTGATTTAGCATACAACCAAAGTGTCAGAGGCTTGGAATGTACTAAGGAGTCAGCATGAAACACGAAACCAAACAAGGATTCAAAACTTGGAGAATCAACTAGCAGCGGAGAAGTTTGCTGAAGAGAGACAGTTAAAGCATTCATCACTCAGATTAAGAATCTGTGCGATCAGATGGTTGGTACTGGGATACAAAAGACTAGCGAAGAGCTAGCTCGGAGGTGTCTTCGGATTTGTCCACAAAAGTTTGATGGACTAGTAACTGCCCTTAATACTCAGGTAAGACCTCAAGCTTTGAATTTTGAGGAGTTTTGTGCATTATTGATGGAGGAGGAGTTGAGGCTGAAAGCCCGAGAAGGAAGTAACAATGGAGATGCTGCATTCTCTGCCAATGCAAAAGGCAAAGGTGGTTCCTCCACCAAAAATGATGGTGACAAAAAGAAGAAGGGCGGAAAGAAGAAGTTTCAAGGAGAGTGCTTCTACTGTAAGAAGAAAGGACATGCAATTGCAGATTGTCGTGTCAAGAAGGCAGATGAAAAGAATGGCACCCTTAAAAGTAAAGGGAAAGAGTCAGTCAATACGGCTGAAACAGAGTTGGAATTATTCATGGCGACCATTGAGGAAGTGTGCTCCTCGGCGCAAGAAGAATCTACCACTGACTCATGGGTGTTGGATAGTGGGGCCTCCCGTCACATGACCAACAAGAAAGGTCTATACAGTTCTATGCAGCCTCTACAAGAATCCATCACTGTGACGGTTGGAAATGATGCTAAATGCCCTGTTGCAGGCACATGTACTATTTCTTTTATTGCTGCAAATGGTGAAGTCAAAAAGCTTTCAAATGTGTTGTATGTTCTCGAAATCAGGAGAAATCTGTTATCAGTTTGCTGCCATAACTGATCTTGGTCGTGAAGTGAGGTTTAAGAAGACAGGTGCAGAAATTATTGATAGTGATGGCACAATTGTTGGAAAAGGAGAAAGAAGGAACAACCTGTACTCATTGTCAATGTTCAATGCACTTAATGTTGACGGAGTTGCCTCTACTACTTGAGAGTTTTTCAGTTCTTGTTTTCTACTCAGCAAGACTCTGCCTGGAAATGATTTGCCACTGATTGAGCAACCCTTGTACACTCTTTAAGGTCTAATTGAATATGCAGTCAAGGCTCAAGCTGCTATCCTTTTTTGCCATCATTCTCTCCATTAAGGTTCATTTCTTTGATAGAAATGACTTGATAGTCGCACAATTCATCTATAGGATAGATTCACCGCTTCGGAACTCTGACAAAGAGTCACATCTAATCATACGAACGCTTGCTGATCAGCTTAAACTCCTGGTGCAAAAGTGAAGATGCTTCTAAATCTCTGGTGGGACTAAAGTCATTGGTGTGGTGCAAGATTCTGCCAAGATATCCCGATTCAAACAGTAGAAGAGGAATCCCACGTGTAGCATCTACTGCCATCTAATTCTGGAGTAGGCATTTGAGATTAGATCACATCATCATCAAAGAAGAATCACTATTCTCCTGATTAATCTTCTGTGGGGGACGCTAGCTTATCCATGCCCAAAAGAGCATGTGCTGTAAGAGCCGTGGAATGCCGTCTCCAAAGACGAAGTCGATGCAAAGGTTTGCTGTACTTCCCAAATCAAGGAGTGAGACCCCATGAGCACCATCTCTTTCCCTGTTGTATCTATGAGTGTGCACGGCAAAACGGCTGCCCGTCAAAGTTCTAGTTTATGGCTTCATCGTCAGCAAACACTGCCTATTCTTGTTGACTCCTGCTGTGGCACAACTATGCTGAAAAAGAACAGGGTTGCTGGACAATGTGACTCTAAAAGAAAAAGGAAACTTATCAAGTGAGAATTGGGTCAAGCACTCTCATGTGATGAAAATTTATGATAGTTTCCTATTTGTACATGAGGTAGTTAACTAAACTAATCGCCACATTGACTACTACTGCTAAGGCCAAGGGAAAACAAATTTTTTGGACAGGTGACAACACAAGGCTACTGCGTAGGTATTGTTCTCTTTCTTGCAAGCTGCAAAAAGAGAGGCAGTAGCTTTTTTGCCAAGGCTTGTAGTCACCACATTAGATTGGAATGCAAGTTTGTTTGGAGGCATTACAACTAGGGTTGAATGGGAACAAAGTACATGTATTGGCTGAGAATGCAATAGAGGTTATTGCTATAAATTTTCAGTAAAAATTGGTTGCACTACAGGTCATTTAAGTGCATTGCCTCTACTCGCACTTTGGGGTATTTGAAACTACACATCAAATCTTGTTTTGCAAAGCTGAAGACTTTGGAATGGCAAACACAGGAGAGAAGGATACTATCACCCAGATAGAAGGTGAGAAGATGGACTACAATAACTTTGTTTTATGGAAGTTCAAGATGTCAAATTTCTTAATTGGAAGACGTTATTGGGATCTAGTCACAGGTCTTGAAGATGAGCCCAAGCTATCAGAGGATAGACCTCCAACAGAAGATCAATTAAAGGCACATATAACATGGTCGGAAAAGGCTAGCAAGGTCTTGCATTGACTATTCTTATGTGTGTCAGACACAAAAGCTATGCAAATTGCAAATTGTACTTCACCAAAAGCCACTTGGGACTTGTTGATGAAGAATTATGGCCATGTCACTCATGTAAGAAAGACACAATTGAAGCAAAAATTCAGCCACATATCCAAGAATGGAAGGTCTATTGAAGACTATGTGAGTGAGATTAGAACCATTGCATAGCAACTAGGCTCAATTGGAGCTGAAGTTGAGGATGATGATTTGGTGGCCACTACCCTTCATAGTCTTAGAGAGGAGTACAAGCAGTTTGACACTTCCATATCAGTGCATCAGGAGCAACCTGACTTTGATAAACTTGTGGCACTTCTTTTGCATGAAGAATTGAAGCTTGGACTCAATACAAGTTCCAAGGTGTCTACTAAGAACAGTAGGGAAAATGTCTTCTACTCAAATCAAAGGGGTAGAGATGGAAGAGGAAGGTCCAACTTTAGAGGAAAAGGGGTTGGAAATGCATATGCAACCCATGAAAGCAAGGTACTAGATGAAAAATTAGGTAGTCACAAGCAAATAGAGGTGTCTCTAATGCTCATGGAAGAGGGGGTTACTCATCTAGAGGAAGAGGTACTTGGCATCAGCCCCAAATGAGTCATGGACAGCAATCAAATACAAATAAGGATTGTCATTATTGTGGAAAATATAGGCATGTAGCTAAAAATTTCTACAAGAAGTAAAATGATTACAGAGTAAGAGAAAGGAAACATGGTAATCATGCTTCTTCTATTTGTATGTAAGAGGATGACAGGTGTCAAGATTGTGGGAGAGAAGGAAGAAGTCTCACTTGTAGCTTTCTTTCTTGCACAATGGGGGAATACACACAGAGGTGGAGGCTGAAAACAGTTTTCCTCTTCTTAGTTGTGTAAGCCAAAAGAACTCTCATACAAAGAAATAGAAGAACCCTATATATGGGTCTCAAACCAAACTCAAATAACTAAGGTGGCATACTAACTGAGCCACGAACTAGAGTAGATAAGGATAGCTGTCATCTAGCTATTATTCATGGGCGGTGTACCAACCGCATCTGCAAACTGACAAGTCGGTGACATAAATGCACAACGGTCACCCTAGCATATCACGAGTGGAGCTCGATATCTCAACACTCCCCCTCGAGCTCAATCCCAATTCCTGCAACCAAGCAGGTCTCTGAACTTGCGTAGCTTCTCTGCGCCCAATGCCTTCGTGAATATGTCAGCTACCTGATCCTCTGTGCTGACATAAACTAGATCAATAAGACCTAGTAAAACCCTCTCCTGCACATAGTGATAATGCACCTCAATGTGCTTTGTTCTAGCATGATAGACTGGGTTATTTGCCAAGTGTATACTACTCATGTTGTCACAATAAATGACAACTGGTCCATCTGTAGGCTGATGCATATCATAAAGTAGCTTATACAACCAAGCTACCTCACATGCAGCCATTGCTGCGCCCCTGTACTCAGTATCTGTGCTCGACAAGGCAACTATAGGCTGTTTCTTGCTGCTCCAAGTGACTGCAGCACTCCCAAAAGAGAACACATATCCACTGGTAGATCGTCTATCAGAAATGCTACCAGCCCAATCAGCATCAGTGTATCCATGCAATTGTATCTGAACCCCAGTCTCATAAAATAGTCCATACTGCAATGTGGACTTCACATACCTGAGTATGCGTCTAGTCGCATCCAAATGCGGTTTCCTTGGAGCCTGCATAAACTGACTTACCAATCCAATAGCATAGCTCAAATCTGGCCTGGTAATAGTCATATAAATCAAACTTCCTACTATGCGTATGTACATAGTAGGGTCTTCCAAAAGCTCACCTACATCTGCGCTCAGCTTCACATTCTGCTCCAAAGGAACTGAAATAGGCTTATAGCCTGTCATCCCATATTTGGACAGCATGTCCAATCCATACTGCCTCTACAAGAGCTGTATCCCACTTGGTGATCTAATCACCTCAATGCCCAAGAAATAACGCAGCTCTCCCAAATCCTTCATCTCAAACTTCTGCTTCAATAGCATTTTCACATGAAGGATATCTTCATCACTGTCACCTGTCATAATCAAATCATCAACATAAATGACAAGTAGCATAATATCTTTCTCTATTTTTCTCACATAAAGTGAGAAATCTGCCTTGGAAATCTGAAAGCCAATAGTGACAAGATACTGTCCTATCTTGTCAGACCATACTCTAGGTGCTTGCTTCAAGCCATACAAGGCTTTCTTCAACCTGCAAACAAACTCAGGATGAATAGCATGCACATAACCTGGTGGCTGCTCCATATAGACCTCTTCTTGCAAGTCACCATGCAAGAAGGCATTCTTTACATCCATCTGATGTAAAGACCATTCCTTTGATGCAGCCATAGCAATGGCTGCTCTTACGGTTGCCATCCTTGCAACCGGACTGAATGTTTCTTCATAGTCAATGCCATATGTTTGTGCATACCCCATGACTACTAATCTTGCCTTGTATCTGTTCACATAAAACCATCTGCATTGTG
Organism: Lygodium microphyllum; assembly: GCF_053477565.2. Taxonomy (NCBI): domain Eukaryota; kingdom Viridiplantae; phylum Streptophyta; class Polypodiopsida; order Schizaeales; family Lygodiaceae; genus Lygodium; species Lygodium microphyllum. The sequence continues at coordinate 57,931,171 of NC_141138.1, forward strand.
CTTCACCTTATAAACCCACTTACAACCAATTGCATTCTTACCTTTAGGCAAAGGTACCAATTTCCATGTAGCATTTGCTTCGAAGGCATCCATTTCTTCATCCATGGCTTTCTCCCATTTTTCTTTTCCCATGGCTTGCTCAAAAGAAGTGGGTTCTGGTTCCTGTATCACTTTGACCATATATGCATAGTGAATGGCTGTAAATCCATCGTATTTTAGCCTATCCACAGGATACCTAGCTCTGGTAGACCTGCGCAAAGTAGGTTCACTCCCAGGTGCTCTCAAAACATCCCTGGTCTTCCTTACTCCAGGTGTAACAATAGAAGGAATACCCAACTCATCATCAATGCTCTGTTCTGAGCCACTGGATTCACCATCCACATACGAGTGACCTGCATTCACATCAAACATGGGCTGATCTACCTTCTCTTTTCCTTTTCGTGATACCTGTATACCACTATCTGCATTGCTTTGAGAAGATTCTCCTGATCTCAATCTGCCTGTCCATGGCAAAGAATATGAACCACTGCTAGAGGACGCTCCAGGTCCACTGATATCTTGTGACTGCTACTGTGAATTCTGTGCAGCATTACCATTTTGTGCATCTACATTATCAATCACATTTACTGGTTTATACCAGCTACTCATCTCATCAAAAACAACATCTCTGCTCACTGTAAACTTACGACTAGAAGGGTTATAGCATCTATACCCTTTCTGCTGCAAAGAGTAACCAATAAAGATGCACTTCTCAGCTTTTGGATCCAACTTGGATCTCAACTCATCTGGCACATGAACATAGGCAATGCAACCAAAAATTTTCAAATGAGAAATATTTGGTTTCCTACCAGTATACCTCTCCTCTGGAGTCACCCCATGTATTGCTGCAATGGGAGTTCTGTTCATTATGTAGACTGCTGTAGCAACTGCCTCAGCCCAATAAAAATCTGGCAGGTCTTTTTCATTGAGCATGGCACGAGATACCTCTCCAATATGCCTGTTTTTCCTTTCTGCAATTCCATTTTGTTGTGGGGTATGACTGCATGAATATTGCTGCTTTATGCCATGCTCCTACAGGAACCTTGCAAACTCATTTGAGAGGTACTCTCCCCCTCCATCTGACCTTAGGCATTTTATTTGTAGGCCTGTTTCTTTTTCAACCATAGCTTTAAGAGTTTTGGAATGCCCAAAAACTTCACTTTTCTTTTTCATAAAATACATCCAAACTTTTCTGCTATAGTCATCAATAAAAGTGACAAAATAATGACAGCCTCCAAGAGATACAGCTTTAGTAGTCCACACATCAGAATGGATTAATTCCAATGGCTTTTTACTTTCTTGAACATGTCTAGGGAATGGTTTCCTTGCCTGTTTTCCAAACTGACAGGCTTCACATACCTTATGCATTTCTGCAACCTTGAATTTTGGCAATCCTGCAACAATATTTTGGGCCTGCATTGATTTAAGTCACTCTACATTAACATGACCAATGCGTTTTTGCCAGATATCAATATCTGCAACTACATCGGTCCCATGTGCAAACATTGCTGCACTCAATTCAGACATGTCTGCATCCAATGTAAACATTCTGCCCTTCTTCTTTCCTTTTGCTATCAAGCGACCTTTATTTTTCATATCCTCAACAAAGCATCCATGAGGATTAAATTTGACCTGCAAGCCCTGTTCAACCATTTGACCAACAGAAACCAGATTCTTGGTGATATTTGGGACATGAAATACATCGGACATGTATTTCTTTTTCCCATCCTGCATAGACAAAGGAATTTTTCCAATCTGCACAATAGGATGTGCAGTATCATCACCACTCTCCACAAATCCTGGTTTTTCCATTTTCTTTGCATCCTCCATCCATTCTGCATGACCTGTCATGTGGTTTGATGCACCTGAATCAACATACCATACATCGTTGCTTTCTTCTGCACTTGTCACATAATTGTTCATGTGCTGCACCATAAACAAATGCTCATTTCTTTCATCACCCTGTCTACTAGAAGATGCATAATTCCCTTGTTGCAGTTTTCCATTCATTATGTCATTCTGCTTTTTATAGCAGTCTTTAGCCATATGACCCATTTTACCACAGTAGTAGCATTCAACATTACTGTTTGCATTTTGGCCTCTTTGCCATCCACCATGACCTCTTTGGCTCCCCCCTGCCTCTAGAGTTACCACGTCCTCCTCCATAGGACTGGTTTTCTTGAGTTTGCTGCATATTCTGATTTCTACCACGGCCTCCAGATCGGCCTCCTCTACCTCTGCCTCTACCTCTTCCAGCATTTGAGTAGAAGACAGTTTCTTTTGAATTTCCTCTTGAAGAATATGCACCACCATTTCTTTGCTCCTCAGAAATTAGAAGAGCAATCAATTCCTCAAAATCAGGAAATCTTTCACGAACTGAAATGGATGTCCAAAACTATGCATAATCCTTTCCTAGACCATTCACGGTCACAGAAACTAAATCATCATCTTCCATTGGCGGCCCAATGGAAGCAAGTGCATCTGCAATCTTCTTCACCTTCATGTGGTAGTCATTGATGCTCATACTTTCTCTTTGCACATTGTGCAACTCTTGCTTGAGCTGTATTTTCCTGGCTTGCGTATTTGTGCTATACATTTTTGACAAAGTATCCCATGCCTCCTTTGGCATACTTGCATCCTGAATATGCACAATCATAGAGTCTGAAATGCTGATAGACAGCCAATACATAACTTTCCTGGCTCTCTCATGCCATGCTTTAAATGCCTGCATTTGCTGTTGATTGGGAACATCAGGAAGAACTGGTTCTTCTTCATTTCCTGCAACAAATTCCCAATATCATTTTCCCATAAGGAAATTCGTCATTCTAAACTTCCATGCTTGGAAGTTGTTCTTGTCAAGCTTTTCAATGACAATCTGTGAAAGAGAATCAGACGCCATTACAGAACACTGCAAAAAATTCTGTCACTGCAAAGAACACAGCTTTAGCCTCACAAGGGCAAATCTGCAAAACTGGCGAAAGTGGTATTTGACCACACAGTCACTTCCTAGTGAAGATTTTGCATATACAGGAACCAAGGATAATTCTGTAACTCCCAATGTCTCTGCACACGAGCATACGATGCAATATCTGTGGTAACTTTTCACTGACCTGTAGAACAGTGGTCGCACAACATAAAACAAGGCTTTTTCCTAAGTGCGTGCAGAAAACTTCCGCCTCCAAAACAGGCCCCGAAATGGCCTCAAATCAAAAAAATAGGGTCGCCTGGGGCTAAAGCCCTCTCCCGCAGCATATACTGCCCTCTTGCTTCACCGCGAAGGGTGTCTCAACCTGAGAAAATGGACTCTTGCAATTTTTGGTTGTGCTACCTGCAGAGATCTGGTCCCAAAACAGAAAATGAAAGCAACACTGCTCCTCTTACCAGAACACCGTGAGCTTGGCTTGCTTTCTTGAGCTCCTTACCACGAACAAGGCTCTGATATCATGTCAAGATTGTGGGAGAGAAGGAAGGAGTCTCACTTGTAGCTTTCTTGCTTGCACAATGGGGGGAATACACACAGAGGTGGAGGCTGAAAACAGTTTTCCTCTTCTTAGTTGTGTAAGCCAAAAGAACTCTCATACAAAGAAATAGAAGAACCCTATATATGGGTCTCAAACCAAACTCAAATAACTAAGGTGGCATACTAACTGAGCCACAAACTAGAGTAGATAAGGATAGCTGTCATCTAGCTATTATTCATGGGCGGTGTACCAACCGCATCTGCAAACTGACAAGTCGGTGACATAAATGCACAACGGTCACCCTGGCATATCACGAGTGGAGCTCGATATCTCAACAACAGGTTGTTTGCTATGTTTGCACAAGGGTTGATATGCAGCATGACATTAAGCATACATGTATTGTTTCCCTTGATGATGCATGGTGACAAGAAAAAGAGTCTATATGATGTGTTACATGTATCCTCCATTACCCAAAAACTTTCTTTCTGTGGGACAAATGGCTGAACAGAATCTACAAGTTAGATTCAATAGAGATGGATGCTACATTGAAGAGTATGGTCAATGATGCAAGCTCATTGCTAAAGGCAAAAGAAATGGCAAGATTTCTACATTGGATACAAAAATTGGAGCCTTTAATGTTGTTATGTATTCACATGACAATGCTACAATAAGGGACAATGAGATATGGCATAAAAGGATTGGTCATGTAAATGTTCAAAAGCTGAAAAATATGCAGCATAAGCAAGTTGTACTTGGACTTCCTAAGTTCAAGCATGTGGAATTGGTCCATGTATGTCAGTCATGCCAATTTGGAAAGCAATCACGGCTTCCATTCATGAGGCATGTAAGCACCACTACCAAACCATTACAGCTTGTACATTTTGATGTATGGGGACCCTCATAGAATGCATCTCTTGGGGGATCATGCTACTATGTGTCATTCAAAGATGACTATAGTAGGTACACATAGTTGTATGTGTGTTGAAGTACAAGAGTGGTATCATGGATGCTTTTCAGGACTTCAAGAGACATGTGGAGAAAGAATTGGCTTATTAATCTTATGTTTGAGATCTGATACTGGTGGAGAATATGTTTCTAAAGACTTTGATCACTTTCTTGGCAACCCATGGGATGAAGAGGCAATTGACATGCAGGTACACACCACAACAAAATGGTGTGGCAGAAATGAAAAATAGGGTGATGATGGAATCGGCTAGAGCCATGTTGAATGAGAAGAGCCTACCAAATGCATATTGGGCAAAGGCTATAATGTCTGATGTGTATATCCAGAATCGTACACCAACAGTAGAATACATGAGGTGACTCCTTATGAGAGGCTTTATGGGATAAAGCGTGACAAGTTGTGACAAGTCTCGATCCCCCTCCTTAAACTTGGTGGTGGGTTGCTCTGTCGATGGTCTCACGAGCTTTGGTGGAGCCGCACTGCCCTTGCTGAAAGCTGTGACTATTCGTACAGTGCCGATAGCAAGGTGAATATGTTGTGACTTGTAATCGACATTACAATACTGTGCTTGCTTTTTAAATGAGCATCCTAATAGTGATTCCTCATCAACATCTTTTGTGTTTAGACTCGATATGGATATGCTTTCAGACGACTCGATAGAGGCTACTACTTCCTAGAAGGGCATACGATTATGAATATGCTTTCAGACTTGATAGAGGTTGCTACTTTGCACCTTCCTAGAAGGGCATATGATTGACCCCCAAATGGGCTGAGTTTGGCGTTGGTAGGTTGTAGTTGTGGGGGTGGCCAATTTGAGTCCAATGATCATGAGTTAAGATATTGAAATCAGCTTCCTAATCAATCAATGTGTCAAAGGTATGTGTTTGTTGGGTAGTGACCATTATGCATAGGTAAGCAAATGCAGCTGCTTTCTCATCTTCCTCCTCAATTTCTGTTATTGTGGTGACTTTGACTTTCACAGAACACCATATTGAGGAATACAAAAATTTCCCATAAGTTTGGGACATATGGTCAAATCTTTGGATTTGTCATAACTTGAACACTATAACTCCAAATTGAGTGCTCTATAGCTCAATAAATTCCACTTTTCAAGCACTTTCCAATGATAGGTCACATCATATGGTTTTGAGAAACTTATGGGCATGTTATCCGGGTGCCACCTTTTTAGTATTCAAAAAATGGGAATTGGGAGATTCCCAAAATCACTAATATTGTGTTACAGGGGGCTCTAGCATGGAGGCTTATGTAGTGGATGCGTAGGAGGGAAATACTTCTTTATGCGGCTCCCATTGAAGAAGCCTATGCCCTCTCCATCTAGGGTCTCAAACTCTACATTGCTGGTTTGGCTAATAGTGCAGACTCGAAAAGATCCTAATCCCCTAAACTTCATCTTTTGTTTGTGGCCCCTGATTGAGTACAACAACACTAAGTCACCCAGTTTGAATTCTCCACTACTTTAAATGCTTGTCAAACCAACTCTTGTGACATGCCTTTTTGCAAATCAATGCATGGGTGGCTAGAAGTTGAGTCTTTGATAATTGTGCTAGCTTGATCAGGCGGTCAGTCCATGCCTCCTTTCCATCCCATGTCTCTTGGGTGGCTATTCTCAAGCTCGGGACAAGGAACTCTATAGGTAAAATGGCTTCAGTTCCATTGGTTAGCTTGAAGGGAGTCTGTTCTACCACTGCTTTATAGGCGATTTGATTGGCCCATAAGGTTGCCATCAGTCCCAGTCACCACACAAGGCAGAGACCACTTTGGTTAGGAAGTTCACTAAGATCTTTTTAGTAGACTCAGCCTTGCCATTTGCTTGAGAGTAGTAGGATGAGGATTTTCAATGGATGATTAGAAAGGTCAAGAGCAAGTGAGCGAACAGTTCATTAATGAAGTGTATGCCTTGATCACTAACTAGTTCAATGGGGCAGCTGAACAGTGAGATCACCTACTCCCAAAGGAACTTAGTAGTAGTTTGAGCATCGTTTTTCCTCGTGGCTTGAGCTTCTGCCCACTTGGTGAGATACTCTGCAGCAACAATGCTATACTTGGCCGATGAGTACTATGCTACAAGACTAATCGGCCCAATCATGTTGATCCCCCATTTTTTGAATGGCTGTCTTACAATGATTGGACTTAGCTCCATTCTATCCTTGAGAATGGGTGCCTTGGTTCATTGGGACTTTGTCACGGTGCCTTACAAATTGTGTTGCATCTCGAAAAAGGGTAGGTCACCATAGTTGAGACTATAGCACCTTGTGGGATGTTGTGTCTTCGTTGAAGTGCCCTCTCGCAATTTTGTCGTGTGCTTCTACAAGTGCATCATGCATCTCATGTTTGCATACGCATCTACGTAGCAAGTTGTCATGCCCTAGCCTATAGAGTTGTCCTACTATCAATTTATAGGGTTTTATTTTAAGGATGAGTCACCTAAATCGGGCCTTCTTGATGGGTCATTTGGACAGTCTGTGCCCAAGCACCTGGACTATGTTGTCAGCCTAGTATGGCATCAAGTCAGCTTTAAACAAGTCCCTGTCATTGGATAGGTTGAATAGGTGATTGTCTGGCAAGTTGTTTGTGATGCCCTGTCCAGCAGCTTCTCATGTGGGTATGCAAGACATGTGGTCGGCCATGTAGTGCTACTTTTCTTTGTGTACAACCACAAAGAAGTCAAACTTGAGAAGTAGAAGCAAGCATCGAGTAATGTGTCCTATAGCATAGGGTTTGTTAACAAGATAAAGCAAGGCTTGATGGTCAACAAAGAAGACAAAAGGTGTGGCCAGAAGGTAATGCCAAAATTTCTTTACATCAAACACCATGGCTAACCCCTCCCTCTTCGTGGTGGAGTAGTTTATCTTGGTATCTGTGAGTTTTTTGCTAGCAAAGCTCACTAGAGAGCCTAAATTGTGTTCACTTGGCACAACACAGGCCCCATGGCAGACTTCAAGGCGTTAATGTTGGCATGGAAGGTTATGGTCTAGCCTAGCACTCATAAGATTGGTGCTTTGGTTCTTCATATGCACATTGGCATTCCTTGGTCCATTCAAATATTACGAGAAATTTGTATAGAGGCCTAGCAATTTATGCATAGTTTAACAGAAATTGTCGATAGTAGCCTGTATAGCCAAGGAAGCACTGAACTCCCTTGGAGTCGATTAGTGGTGGAAGATAGACAACAACCCTAACTTTGGAGAAGTTGGTGTGGCAATGCCATTCTTTGGCACCACGTGCCCTAGGAAAGTCATGGCCATGAAAACATGTCAGGGTGTCTCCCCTTCCTTAGCTAGATTGACCTTCTTGAATTTGGCAGGTCCTTCTATAGGCTCGCTCACTTGCCCTCTGCTTTTGGCTCCTAGAAATACCACTACCCTCTCTCACCTTTCTTGAATCCCTTGAATCGTTTCGACAGGTCTTGCAGCTTCTTCTACTCCTGATCTTATGCATACCTAGGCTATTTTCTTTTTTCCTCCTTTAACTTTGGCGCCTTAGGTGGACTGGTAGGTCTCCTCTAGTGCATTTGGTTTTAAGTGGCTAGGGTATCTCAGGATCACTATCCAAGCTAACTTCCAACTCAGAATGAAACTCTCTGTCTTTGCTAGAAGAGGGAGTCTCTCTTGGAGGTTGTAGCTCTCTGATGGCGATTCTGTTTTGAGTACTCGTGCGGCTAGACCTGCTTTTTCATAATCAATCACTCCTATTACTAGGTGTGATTGTTGCCCATTTGCAGGACTCCTTTCTCGATTCTAAAGATGCGTTTTTTTTGCAGTTCAAAGTCTGCCTATATTTCCTCAATCTTATGCCCCTCAATGTTGTACTCTATCGTGTCAATCTCCTCTTTGTTCCCATCATTGGAGGAGCAACAATCTTTGTACTCATAATCAGAATCATCCTCATTGGACTGCTAGTCATTGCCTATGTGTGGTTCCTTGTCAGCGTGGCTAAGGTGAAGGTCCAATTGTACATCAAGTTTAGGTCATGCAGCTTGGTCCATCGCCACTCGGGTTTACCTAGGAGATCCTTGAGAAATTTAATATTTATGGCTGGGTCACCAGCTAATTTTTCCATTAAGTGCTCTAAGACCTCATGGAGGTCTCGTTTTTTGTTCAAGACATGAAATGTGACAGAGGCGGGTTGCCCATGCGAGCTCTTAGCCATCATGCAAATTGGTACTAAGGGTGTGTCTCTAGGCTTACTGATTGCTTTAGCGACTTGCTCGTATTCCTCATTATCTGAGAATGGCAAATTGATTATAGCTAGCACATGCATCCAATCTTGCTCATCCCTAGGGCAAGGGATATACTTAGTCATTGGCCCATAAGATTTCCTGATCTGAGCATAGCTGAGATGGTGTTTCGCTTGACTGGTGTAGTCTTCCAGGTATCCATCACCACTCTTACCACTTCTATTCGATTTCCTAGAAACATCAGACTGTTACCCCAGTCTTCTATGACTCATACATTGTGCATCCAGGGTCTACCTAATAATACATCGTAGTCCCTTTCATGACTATAAAGTCCACAGAGTACCAGACTCCTGCAATCTTCAATGGCCAATTTCTCAGCACTTTGAATGGCTTCACTTTCATTCCATTAGCCAATGTGACATTGAACCTAGTGTCCTCGACATGCTAGTTACCCCAAGCCTAGACTACTTGCGTGGCTAAGTACGCTGACTCATGCCCTTGTGTCTAGAATCCCTTTCCTTGTGGTGTCACCTAGAGCTAGGAGTGGTAAGACCGCGTGCATTTCAGTGCCTTCCCAGAAAGCATTAACATGCAAAGACTTGGGTACTAAGTGTAACATCAGCCTCAATATTTGCATTACTCTGTCATGGTCTTGCAAGTCAGTGGTAGCTTGCTCCATCGTTCCTTCCACTCATTGCTTTAGCTCTTGCCATAGCGTCCCATATTGCCTAAGTAGATCTCCTAGGCTCAGAGTTACAAGGGTAGTCACTAGCATTGTGAAAAGATTGCTAGTTGCTTGCTTGTCTCCTAATTCTCCACTTCTTGGCCAATGGCCTTGATTGGTTTGCTGGCCCATGGCATTCAAGCTCTGTCTAGGTGGCATGACTTGAGGTGCAAATGCGTCTCTTGGTCGTGTGGAAGAGACTAGTGTGCTCATGCTAGAGAGATCACCGATCTCATCCTTTAAAATGCGTCTCTTGGTCGTGTGGAAGAGACTAGTGTGCTCATGCTAGAGAGATCACCGATCTCATCCTCCAAAACGAGCTCAACATCCTTTAGGTGTTCCTAGGCTTCTCTCACCCACTACTTGATCTTGTCAATGGTTGCAAGTTGGTGCTTTGGGTTGGGGTACTCCCCTACCTTAGCACTCCCTTTCTCACACAACAGTCTTCGGAGTAGATGTTTCTGCCTCACTGTCCGTGACTTTATTTTGGATAGGGAGTGTCGTTGCACTCTTGGTCTTCAATGTGACCTTTGCTTCACTTTTCTTCTTTCTTCACCTACGACTTTTCTTTCTGAGATTGAGGCTGCATCTAGGCTACTAAGTCTAGGCAACAATATGCCAGCCTGCTTCATCTATGCATGGATCATAACATGAAATGGAATGGGTGTGGCTTTCTCGTTGAGTTTCTCAATACCAAATAGCTCCAATGGAACTGATGGCACAATTGTCAAACTAGAGGATGACTTCCGCCTATGGAAATTGGCAAAGAGGTGGGTGATTCCACACTCAATGCATTTGAGATCAGCCTTGTCTCAATCGGCCTACTCCCTCTTGGGGCAATGCAAAGAGATATGTCATAGGTGACCACAAGTCCAACAAGAAATTGGCTCTTGGTTCTGCCCTCCTAAGACTCTGCCTCTCCCTCTTCCTAACACCATCACCGGCCCTAGTTGATAGTCCATGAGAACTAGATTTCCCTCTTTGTCATACAAGACATAGGGTCTCACATAAGGCTCCTCATTATTTTGTTCCTCCACATAATAGACTGGAGCGTCGCTCAATGGATGGGCCATGTAAGGTCTAGAAGGCCTAGGTATGCCTATGGGATTGATCTCTACCCTAGGGATGACTGGCTTTGCATCGTTAGGTGCTGGGAGGGCCAATGGGGCTCCTTTCCCAAGGAAATTCGGAGGTCTATTTTGTAGGTAAGGCTATGAGTATGGGAGTCTCCACGGTGGTCTATAGTGCATGATGGCATTGTGGCAGAACCTTCTAGAATCAGCACAAGGTTGGGACCTAGGGTCTTGACACTTGGCTGGAAGGTGGTTTGCACCGCAATACACGCATTGGATGTGTGATCGCATAGGTATTCTCATCATCTCCTGCATCTTAGCCAACTCTAGCATCATGCCGGCCAACTCCTAACTCTGATCGACATTATTTTCCTTACCTTGGGTGCTTTGGCTAGATCTTTCACTAGCGATCGAAGCTCTTTGAGAGGTTTTAGAGGAAATGATGTCTCGGGTTGTGGGTCTAAAGCTCCTCTCTTTGAGTAGATTGTCCACTTTTCAAAGACCCTAACTAGCACATCCCTTTGCAAATTTGAGTTTCTCTCCAAGGCTTTGTAAAGATCTTCACTTCGGATTCCACTTATGAACACGGTGGAGACCGCTTTTTTGCTAGGTCACTTAGCAATTAGGATTCTCTTAAAGAGACTTCGCACATGGGTGACATAGTCTCAGATAGATATCCTCCTTGCCCTTCTGACTCTGACATTTATCAATCTAACAATGAGGTTGTCAGAGTATCCTGCCTCCTCAAAGAATCTCTTGATGAAGAGACTCTTGAGGGTATTAAAGTCATTACGTTCGGCATTGTCTAGACTAGTGTACCACATCCATCCTTTGTCTCCTAGGCAAAGATCAAAAGCTTGTGAGTGCTAATAAGTGAGATCTGTGAGGCCGTTAGCCTCATAGGCATGCTTGAACTGCTATACAAAACTGTACTATTGCTCAACTGGTACTTTTCTAGTTGTTTTACAACTATAGGGATCCTCATCTCTATCTTGGAGCCCTCATAGGTAACTCCTTATCCTGCAAGCAACGATGTTGCTAGTGCTACCACACTTTGCTCTGCCAATGTGTTCTCTATTAGACACTTCATGAGAAGCTTGCTTAGCGTTACGCCTGCCTGTAGCACTTTTTCCCTCTCTGCGTTTGGTCCTGTTTGGTTTCTATTCGCTAGCTAGACCTCTTGCATTTCAATATCTTGCTAGCATGCGCTGGTACTTTTCGGTTTCTATTCACTAGGGTTGCATGTGCTGGACCTCTCACATTTCAATGTTCTACCGCAATCTCCTAGTCTATTGCTACTGGTTGTATGCCGCTATGTTCTACAAGGCCTTCGGCACTAGCTTTCTTTCCTCCTCGAGATCCGCTATGATGTCTTCTGATGGTCTACCATGGGGATCTAGCCTAGCTTGTGCATCATATTCGTTCACCATTTACTAGATTTTGACAGGAAAATATCCTAGGTCAAGCTCTTCATTTTCGTGGTTTACACTGGGCTGCCATATCTACAATCTCCTACTCCACTAAATTGTCGAAGAGGTCGATCAATTTTGGTCCTCTACAGTCTCCTACTCCACTAATTCTATAGTATCCGATTATAATTTCTAACGTTGATTGCACCTCCAAGGCTTTCGAAGCCTTCCTCGATTGTGGGAGGTATTGTGCCTCACTCGAGATGTGCTAGATTTGTTAGTCTCTCTTGTCACAATTTTCGTCCTATTTGATAGTGTCCAATCCTCAAAATTGGATGTCTAATTTTGAGTGTCCAATTTCCATGCATTCAATTTTGGCATCTGATTGTTCTATGTATAATTTAGATTGGTCCGAGTGACCAATGGTCTTTTGTTTGTCCAATTCCCAATAGGTGGTTTGATTTTAAGTGTCCAATATTTATGAGTCTGATTTTCCAAGTGCTCGATCATTTGAATCGAAGATGGGTCACATGTCCGATCGGACGACTTGGATAGTATATGAGTGATCCGATTTTCCAAAATTGGACCGCATTCTATTAGGATGCGTCCAATCATCCAAATGGACACAATCGGACATCCGATTGTCCGATTCTAGGAATCGGACCCTATGGACTGTTTCTGATTCCAACAGTATGCAGGCAAGGATGACAAAAATTTGATTCATGGCAATGATTTTGGTCATACAAACATGCAAGGAGCTCCAAAACCCAAGGATAGATACACAAGAAGGTTTCTACATACATGATCTAAGCAAAAAACCCCTGTGTGGAAGCTGATTGATTCGCACAAAGCTCGAAGTCTCACTCTCACTCTCAAGCTGTCTCTCTCTCTCTTTCTCACTGCAAAAGCTAAAAGTGAGCCTTCAACCCCCTTACTTGGGTATTAAACCTTTGTTCTAATGCCCAAGTGTTGCTCCGCTAGCACTCATGCCTTGTCAATGGATTGCAAGCCCATTTTTCCCCTGTTTTGGGCCTGCTTATAGCAAAAATCCTAGGATGATTCACTTCGATTTCTTGGTCCTATCCTACTCTAAATGCAACAAAAATCAAACCCAAATATTAAAATGATTTGTCATACTTGTCTACTCATCAAAAAACCAAAATAATTACTTTTTTTGAATATTAAAAACCCCAAATCTCCTACCTATCTCAAGAACTAGTTCAGAGATGCAACTCTACTTCCATGCTCAATTTGAGGCATGCAAGTGCTCAAGCTTGAATTTGTTGTCCCAACAAAGAAACCAAAATGTAGTGGGAGCTCATGCTCAACTGCCAAGACCCACGGATCGATTATTGCTTCTAGCGTTTCAAGCAAGTACAAATGGCTATCTCTCACCTAGCCGATGCACGTTGGATCCTATGGGGGTGTAGTGAGCTTACCATGATGCCCGAATGAGTAGCCTCCTCCCTCAAGCAAGTGGTAGCTCCATGATTTGAGATGCAAGCTTAAGCAACCTCAAGCCTCCTCCTTTGAGCTCCATCCTCCATTGTCGTGTGCAAGACAAGACAAGAGAAGAATAAGAATAATAATAATAATAAGAAGAAGAAGAAGAAGAGCTTCTTCTCCAAGATCCCTCACCCTCACACACTCACAAACTCACTCCCCCACACTCCCTCTCTCAAACACACACAAGCAAACAAGAAGGAGAGAAGAAGAGGAAGAGACCACACTACAAGGAATTGGGCAATTAGCGGCGCCGATTAGCGACGGCGGATATCGGCGTCGCTATTGGTGTCGCTATTTGCGCAAATAGCGACGTCGCTATTTGCGTCGCATTTGCGACGCAAATAGCAACGCCAATAGCGACGCCGCAGGGAAAAAAAGCGCGGCCGAAACCAGAGCGCCGTTTTCATTTTCTTTTCTTCGCCTTTTGAGAGCGAGAGCCAGGGAGAGAGCGAGGGAGAGAGCCAAGGCTTTGTGAGAGAAGAAGAGGAAGAGACTTGCTGCCGCCGCCGCCACCGCCACCGCCGTTGTTCGCGAAGGAGAGGAGGAGCCCTCATTGCAAAGAGAAGCCGCCCACGCTCGCCATATCTCATTGGTGAGTCTCCCTCTCTCTTTCTTTTACTTGTTGAAGGTTTAAATCGTTCTCTTTTGTTTGTTTAGGAGAGGAAATGAAAGAGAAGGAGAGGGAGAGGGAGAGAGAGGGAGAGAAAGAGAGGGAGAGGGAGAGGGAGAGGGAGAGAAAGAGAGGGAGAGTGCATTCTCTCTCTCTCTCTCCCTTTTGCTTGTTTAATGTTTAAATTACTTTCTTTTTTGCTTGTTTAGGAGAGGAAATGAGAGAGTAAGAGAGAAAGAGAGGGAGAGGGAGAGGGAGAGGGAAAGAAAGAGAAAGAGAAATAGAGGGAGAGGGAGAGGGAGGGGGTGGAAATAGGAGAGGGAGAGAAAGAGAAAGAGAGGGAGAAGGAGGGAGAGTGCATTCTCTCTCTCCCTCCCTCTCCCTTTTGCTTGTTTAATATTTGAATCACTTTATTTTTTGCTTGTTTAGGAGAGGAAATGAGAGAGAAAGAGAGTGAGAGGGAGAGGAAGGGGAAGGAAATGAGAGAGGGATAGAAAGAGAAAGAGAGGGAGAGTGCATTGTATCTCTCCCTCTCCCTTTTGCTTGGAGGATGTTTAAATCACTTTATTTTTTGCTTGTTTAGGAAATGAGAGAGAAAGAGAGATAGAGAGGGAGAGGGAGAAAAATAGAAAGAGAGGGAGAGGGAGAGGGAGAGGGAGAGGGAGAGGGAGGGGGAGGGGAAGGAAATGAGAGAGGGAGAGAAAGAGGGAGGGGGAGGGAGAGGGAGGGAGGGAGAGGGAGAGGGAGAAAGAGGGAGGGAGAGGGAGAGGGAGGGGGAGGGGGAGGGAGGAAATGAGAGAGGGAGAGAAAGAGAACGAGAGGGAGAGGGAGAGGGTGAGAGAAAGAGAGGGAGAGAGGGAGAGGGAGAGAAAGAGAGGGAGAGGGAGGGGAAGGAAATTTAAGATAATATACGTATTGATAATGGTATGCAATGTGCTTTGCATACGGCCACGTACTTCATCAAAATGAACCCAAAATTATTGTTATAGAAGAAGAAACCCTTAAATTGAGTATAGGATAATTTCTCTCAGGTCTTATGACTATGAGTAGAATTGATTGAAATAAATTTTATTACTATAGTTATAAAATTTCATAGATGGCGCGCATTAATTTTAAAATGGATTACTTATACTCAAAGCCGAGATATAACAAAAAATTATCTACCGGGACAAACAAATCGTTGAGCATGATACAAGGCCGAGATATAACATCGGAAAATCTCTCAACTACTATATACAATGCAAGGTTTATGGTCAACTTGCAACTTGACGTACATGTCCATAAAGCTATCCATTTAAGCCTCGTTTGCTGTAATGTAGATAAGATGGCAAACGAAGAAGGTCTTATTGTTCAAGACTGCGAGTCGTATCTTAATCAGCGTGTCCCATGTCCTTGCTCTCAATGCAAGTTGGCAATTAGACGAAAACGCTGATTGTCTATAGAACACGTACGACGATTTGGCGAGTTTCAATCTGAGATCATTGATCAGGCAATTGCAGATTTTCAGCAAACGGTAATTTGAAGTTAGCATTTTTCATGCATTGTACTCTCAAGCTAATTAAAAACCATACGCGATAAGATTGGGTCTTGTTGGCAAATTTTGTATCCAGGGGGTGATGTCTCGACCCAAGGGGGAGTGCACCCTTTGCGGCCAATTAGAAGAGTTCGTGGACGTGCGATGGATGGATTGCAGGAGCCAATCAACCACTCGCAAGGCCCATCTATACTGTCAATGCCAGAGGAGACAGACAATCTTCCCGACTTGCCTACAATCTTGGAGCCTGAGATGGAGGCAATGATCGATGCATTGATTCCCATGGATGTTGAGACATCTGACCCGCTTAGAGAGGAAGCATCCATACCATTATATGATGGGTGCCGAGTATCTCGGTTGAAGACATTGCTTGCACTCTTAAGTGTACAAGAAAAATACGGTTGGAGCGATACGAGTGTGACTGAGTTATTCAGGTACCTTGCACACAGACTTCATTGTTTTTTTTAAAACAGTATTATTGCAAACATGGATGGATTTTTCAAGGTGTTTTATGATTTTTTCAGGTTATTGAAATATCATATATTGCCACCTGCAAACACCATGCCTGAGTCTCGTGATGATGCACGACATGTTTTACGGAAGCTTGGCATGGACTACAATAACATCCATGCATGTATCAACGACTGCATATTGTTTCGAGATGAATACGAGACTATGGAGACATGTCCAAAGTGTGGTGCTCATAGGTATCGACAGGACTTGCAAGGGCAGACCATCCCTCAAAAAGTCCTCAGACACTTTCCGCTCATCCCCCGCATAAACCACATGTTTCGCACGTCTACCATGGCAAGCTTGACAACGTGGCATGTGCAGAATAGGTCCACGGATGGAGTGCAACGAATATCAGCAGATTCGCGCGCATGGAGCCACATTGACTCTACCTTCCCAGGCTTTGCGTGAGAGCCAAGGAATCTTCGGCTCAGTCTCGCCATGGATGGTGTGAACCCATTCGGTCTGCGCTCGACTTCTTACAATGTGTGGACTATAGTGCTTGTCAACTACAACATTCCTCCATGGCTTTCTACGAAGAAAGGACATCTCATCCTTAGCTTGCTCGTTCTGGGCCGCTACAAAGTAAAAAATATGGACGTGTATCTTCGTCCATTAGTCCATGAGCTTAAGATTTTGTGGGAGGAGGGGGTCACGGTGCAAGATATGAGCAGGTGCGATGGTCGGCGGTCAACCAACATTCGAGCCATTCTCATGTGGATGATGCATGACTTTCCGGGATTGGGAGAGTGCTCAGGTGAGCAGACCTTTGTTCTCGCTGGTAATATCTATATTTTATTTCATTCAATCAAGTATTCACTAGGTCGTGGATCGCCTTGCAAGTCTCGTTACCTTAGGTTATCATGCATGTCCATTGTGTGGGCCACAGTTAGACTCCCGAAGGTCACGAACCATGAAGAAGATGGTATATCAAGGACACACCGCTTTCTTGCCGGAGGATCATGAACTCAGGGAAGGTTTTCTTGGACGACCTCCAGCACGTATGAATGCTGCAAGCTGGTACGAGCTGAAAATGGTAAACCCGGAATCACATCCAAATGGAATGCGACGGTTCTCAGTTTTCTACGAGTTGCCATATTGGACCCACTTACACGTCAACCACTTGTTGGATCCCATGCATATTTTCAAAAATGTGGGCAGCTTGCTATGGGACCACATCACAGGAAAGAGAGACACTATAGGGTCACGAATGGATTTAAAGGAGCTAGGTAAGATGGAGGCGCTTTGGCCGCAGTCGAGTGCTGAAGGGGGAGTGCAGCTTCCTCGCGCCCCCTGGGTTTTGTCTACCAAAGAAGAGCGCATTGTGAAGCAAGTAATCAAGTCTATCCGCACTCCGACGGGTATGATGCGTTCTCTCAGGTCCGCATTTTCTAAAGATGACCAAATGTCTGGGCTAAAATCCCATGATTGGCATAAGATATGTCAGGTTTGTGAACAGAATGGATTTTAATTAGCATGGAAATTTTGAAATTTGAAAAGTGACCATTATTCTTAATGCTTTCTCATTTGTGGCAGTTTGTCCTACCGATCGCAATCGCGGGATGCCTAACTCCAGAAATTCGCGGGGCCATTTACAAGTTGTCGACTTTGGTGCAATGGATCTCACAGAAAGAGATTAAGACGTCCTCTATTGAATCCGCAAGGCGGGGAGCAGTTGAGACGGTCTGTCTCTTTGAGAAATACCTGCCCACTAGCATGCTCACGATACAAGTTCACCTTCTTGTGCATCTTGTGGACGAAGTGGAGATTACTGGACCTGTCCATACGCGATGGATGTTCTTCTTGGAGCGCTTCATGAAAACCCTGAAAGGCTTTGTGCGACAACAAGCTTGTCCGGAAGGTAGCATGGCGGAAGGTTGGTTGGTGTCAAAGGCGTTAGTGCATATCTCACAATGGCTACCAACGGTGGAACCAGACAATGAAATGCTATGGACGCTGAAGGACGATGACAGGCTGACTGGAGATGTGGTGGTTGGAAATGGGGTAGAAAAAAGAATGGATGCCTCAATGGAAGAGAAGGTGAATCGCTTTTGTATGTTGCACCATGCCTCCATGGAGATGTGGCTCGCCAAGTACCAGATTGCAAGGTAAGATCGAGAGGAAGCGCGAGCTGAATTTCGACGCAGTACGCGTCACCAACCGATTCGATATCCCGAAGGCATGGAGGAGATGCCGCGGTTTATGTCAACACAATGATTGCATGGAGCCTTGACCGCAGCATCTAGCGAAGGGACATAGGTCTCAATGGAGGAGTGGGAGTTCTCGAGGGGATGTAGTCCAAAGGTAATGAGGGGTTTAGAATGTGTCGTATCTAAATTTGCTTGCTACATCTAATTTGAGTGTTTCAATGTGCAGTACAAAATATATAGTGCAGCGTGGTTGTGCGGACGGCATTTTCGGGTGGAGCGTATTGACCAAATGCGCTCCACAATGGACTGTGGTGTCATGGCAAGGTTTGAGCAAGAGAGCCGGCGACGAGCAACGGATCCGAACACGGTTGTGGATGAGATGGAGTATTTTGGGAACTTGCAAAGTATTATTACGGTGGATTACCGTAGCTTCTCCATGATAATATTCGATGTGCAGTGGTTCAAAGTCGTACTTGGAGGAGCTGGCGCAACAGTTCGACGAGGTCCATCTGGATTTCTCGAAATAGATTCCGAAAAAAAATGGATGGATTTGCGCGACACCTTCGTGTTGCCGGCCCATTGTGAACAGGTACAACTAGTCATTTGCTTGCTAATTGTAATACGACATGGTTTATGTCACAATGGTTTGAAGCCGCTTTGTAAGTGTTTGTGAACAGGTAATCTTCTATCCAAATCCCCGACAGCCTCGATGGTGGTATGTTATACCTTCAACTCCTCGAGGTGCGAGAGTATACGATCACAGCGATGTTCCAGGCATAGATGAAGAAAATATGCAAATAGAGGGATCGAAATTACAAGGGGTGGAGGCCACCGCAAGCTTGGAGCCCGCATCGGCTAACAATGATGGAAATACAGAAGTCGTAGAATTTTTTGAGAATGAGGCAGACTCGTTCTTTTGTGGTGACATGTCTATCGACCTTCCAGTGTATGCAGAGTTGTGTCAGGAGATTAACATGGGACCATAGAATACTTCATTCTTGGAGAATTGTATTACTCAATTCGTTGTTTAGATCTTCCATAAAGGTAGATAAGATATGCATTTTAAGAGGGATTTTTCAAAAATGATTTATATTAATGTGCTTTGTATAGTTTAAATTGATTATTCTAACATCATTTTTTATCTGTGCAGGTATCGACATTTTCAGGATGAGTCGAGGGATGAGCGATGAGGAGTTTCAGGAGATGATGGCACGCATGTCTCCAGATCAGCTCGCGAGATTCAGAGAGATGGCAGATCAGGAGCTGTCTCGTTCTTCGTCAGGGCGCTCTGCTAGATCAGCTTCAACGCGATCAGATGCTTCAGCTTCGAGTAGACGATCTCGACGCTCGCGACTTGGGCCAGAGGGAGGGACTGCGACTGCAGGAGGATCAGGGGGGTGCTGCTGTGGAGACACGGACGCGGTGTCTCCATCTCATCATTCAGCTAGAGCTCGGTCACCTCCAGGATTTGTCACACCTGTGGGGACGTCCACTCCAGTTACTCCGGCTTTTGCGCAGCCGTCGGCAGATGGCACGGCTTTTGGTGGCACTCCTTTTGGTGGCACCCCCTTTGGTGGCACCCCTTTGAGTGGCACTCTGGGAGAGGGTACCCCCATCGGTACACCGGATGTACAGGGGTCTCCTGGATATGCCCAGGAGAGTGAACGGAGATGGGAGAGGGCCCATACAAGGCATACTCCTAGGGATTATGGATACCTAGTGGATGGCAGGTCAGGAGCCATCATCATGAATGATGAGGGGAGGAGGGTGATGGCTCGCATGAGGGAGTTGTGCCAACAAGTTTTTCGACACAACGTCCTGGATCATTGGAGGAACATACCGGAGGGGAGCAAGGAGTACATAGTAGCATCCTTGCATGAGGAGTTCCCGGTGCCAGCCGCAGTTGATAGATTCTCTACGGGCTGGATGATGGATTGCATGCGTGCATACATGTCACATAGATGATCCGACGCACACAAGGCAATCAAGAGTGGGGCTCCAAAGCCCGAGTGGTTAGATGCAGACGACTGGCGCCGACTGAGGGAGGAGGCTACAAATTCGCTAGGACGTTGGAGTCAGCAGTGGGAGGCGGCGAGGGCACGAATCGAGGCCGGATCGGTACATCATCTTGGGAGTGGCGGCCACAGGACATATTTGGAGGACTTTGTAAGTTTCTCTTTTGTTTTGCTTATTTGTTTTTTTGAGATATTCTTTGTACTGACAATCATGTTTCTAACAGTTAGCATTTTGTTTTCTTTCCAGCACTCCATTACAAATCACGATCCGCAAGGCCTTGAGACTCGATATGCAGAGAGGCACGGTCTCAGATCATTGATCGACCGATTGTATAGACGTGACGGCCTAGTCAGTCACTCATCTTTCTTGTCCATAGTTACCATGAGATATTTGAATGCATTATTGTATGGTGGATTGATATGTTGTTTCTTTTTCTGCAAAATCCGTTTGATGCTCCTTTGCAGCGGGAAGAGCTTTCGGGGGACGAGGATTTGTAGCTCGCCCTTGGATCCTTAGATCTCACATACCTTTAGTTTTTAGTCACCCGATCTATGTAGACATTTTCTATGTATTAATGATATTGTTTTATGATTGTACCAATCGCATTTTATGCGATATCATGTATTTATTTCATCTATCAGTTTTATGATTTCAATATACATTCTTTTTGTTTGCAAACGCTTTGTATGCAGTAGTGCAGAAACTATTTTGTATGGCTCTCAGCTGCCCTGCCATAATTTTTTTTTTCTCTGTTACCGTTGCTATTTGCGTCGCAAATTTACTGCACGCGTCGTCGCTATAAGCGTCGCAAATTGTCTGTAACCGTCGCTATATACGTCGCTATATGCATCGCATTTGTGACGTATATAGCGACGCATATAGCGACGATTCTATGGCGTCGTCAATAACGACGCTTTTTGCGACGACGGGGGCAAATTTTGTTGTTTGTATTTTCGTCGCTTTAAACGTCGCTATAAGGTCTATATCTTGTAGTGCCACTTTTGCCACACACCAAAGAATGAGCTCCTCATTCACTTTTCAGGTTTATATATAAGCCCTAAATCCCTTGGGCACCCATCCTCTTTTTTATATGATCGGGCATCTTGGCATCTTGCCAAGGTCCTCTTTCCCTATTCCCTTCTAGTTGCCTAATCCCTTCACCTATGTCCATTTAGACTTTACAACTTGCACAAGAGGGAGCCTGGCGCTCTTATAAAATGAATCACATTGCGCCTCGCACTTTCCTTGTGAGAGCCCTTAGAGGTTCTCCTTGAAGAGTGACTCATTATTATGCCACACATGATTGGTAACAACTAGCTACAACTATACTAAGTGAAGTCAATTTCAATACCACTGATGAGCTTGACTTTGAATAATCATCTATATTCTAATCAATACCTTCACAAGAGCATATAGCAAAAAAGTTGGAGTCACCATTGAGGAATCGACCATAGTGAAAAGGTAAAATAGTAGGTAGTAAGAATGCTAAGAAAAGATGGAAACGCATTGGCTTTACGCTAAAAATCAAAGGATTAACTACTGTACATGGTGTAGCTCTTGACTGGAGTACACAAAGTGCAACAACAATACCCTAAATTTAGAAGGTTGCTATGCAAAAGTAGGGGAATGCCCCAATCCTAAGCAGCGAAATTGGCCACAATAGATAAGATCAAGGAATGGGTAAAAGCAATACAAAAATAATTATTGATTGAGATCAATTTGGAGACCACCAATCTGCCTAATCTCTCTCATGATTCACATATTCCTTTTCTTGCCCAACCTTTGAACCTTAACAACTCTATTATGAAACTACTCTACTTTGACTTGGACTTGGATATGCATGAATAAGAGATTACAACTCCAGATCATCATGGAGAGAAATACAAATTCTGATAGCAAAAGGTAGAACCTAGCATTATCTCCATCATTGCATCCACCAATATCTTGATTTTTCTTAGGGTCTAATGAAAGTGGTAGGCATTCAAGAGTTGGATAGATGGATCTCATCCTTCACTATCAACATGAAATTTGCAACCCAACCTCTCAGCTACACCTATTCTAGGAGCCTTGGGGTAAAAGTTACTTAAAGAGTTTTGCAATGTGTCACTTGAAATCATACTGACCTCAAAGGAGTGCCATCTCAAGTACTCACTTGTACCATCCATTTAACAAAAACCAGCTACAACAAAGGTTCTATCCCACAAATCCTTGCTATGCTCTTAGCATGTGTAGAAAGACTTGATAAGTTGTAGAAAGTAGGATTTTCCTGTAAAATTGAGCATATTTTTTGGGTATCACCCCTTGTTGTGGTGCTCAAGAAAAATAGCAAGATCTAAGGTGCATCAAGATGACCACTATCCACTAGCTTGCATAGATCACATGTTTGAGGGAGTGGCTAGAAAGAAGGATTATAGCTTCTCTTATGGATTCTCTAGATATAATCCATGTTCACCCAAATGATAGACAAAAGATTTTCTTTGTTAAAAAATGGGGCATTTTTTCCTACGTTATTATGCCATTCAGGTTGACTAATGTCCCCACTACCTTTCAAAGACCAATGTGTACCATTTGTTACAAGGACATGTTATGCAAGTGACTTGAAGCTTTCATAGATGATCTTAATGTTTGTAACACTTGGGAAGGAGCATGTAGACTTACCTTTGAGAGATTTTGGTAGTATTGATTTTACCACTTGATCCATTGAATTGTAGATCCTATGTCTTGCATCTAGGATATGTAATGTACAAGAATGGTATTACAACTAATATAGGTAGGATTAAAGTGATTTTACTATACTCTTCATAGATAAACATCATGGAGCTTCATAATTTGCTACAAAGTGGTGAATACCATATCAGGAATGTGGAACTACACAATTATGGTACTACGGGTAACAAAGAACTTTTTATTTTAGGTTTGTACATTAGCATAGACAAGCATGTAATACAATATACTCTTCTCAAATAAAACACCACAAAGATTTCAAGACTTATAGAACTTTAGGTTCTATAGAAAACTTGTATTATGTGAGCATGAAACATAGCCATATAAAAATGTATTTCCATTGCCAAAGAGACCTGAAATTTCATTACTTTTGTTGCTATGAATATTTCCAAGTTTCCACTAGCTTAAGTTGTATATTTAGCCTTCAATAGTAGTACATGATCTTTTTAACATACCAATCCTTCAATCATCAAAACTCCCATTTCCCTTGTTTAACTGATGAGAAACATCTAATGCATTGCATATATAATCAACAATATAGCAAAATAGCCCTCGTGCTATTTCACTTTTGAATAGCAACATCTCTAATAAGAGACTGCACTCACAATACTTCCTTCAGTCGGAGAAAGGGAGAGCAAGTTTGAATCAAAACCTTGCTATTGTAGTTAGATAGTAGAGGAATTAAAACAGTGAATTCATTCCACAATTCCATTTTTAGCTCATTTCTTTTAGCTCTGAAAACCACACAATCTTCTATCACTTGTTGCATGACTCTTCTTTTCATGTGTTTTTCACTCCCCTTGCATCCCCCACATTTATCCTTTTTTATTAATGTTTTTCCTTCATGCCAAGTGGCAAACATGGTAGTCAACACTTAAGCAATTCCATCTGAGATCCCAAATACTACATCGAGACTACAAATCCTATTAGTGTAGGACCACACTTCTTGCAATAGGAATGCATTTCAAAACTAAGCAACAAAAATGTGTGGTGAACATGCACGTTACCACTTAAGACTCCTATCCACTAATACGATCCTTGCTATGGGAAAGCTTTGAAAAGTCAAACGAGTAGTATTTTCATTACTTTTCCAGTTTCTCCACATGTGGTGACATACCCACAATTAAGCATTGTCACACACCAATGAGGACATGGGGCTTAGATATTATGCTAAGTGTGGACAGGAAAAAGCCTTGTGTCTTTGTATGTCAAAAGTTACACCTGGGATAACTCAAACAAAGTTAGAAGTTGATCTCTTTATGAGTCCATAGCCTAGAGCTAAATTGAGTTCAAATAAGATCAATTAATAAAATCGAAAGAAACATGTTATCTCTTTTATCTTTAATGATAGAATCACAACATGATCTTTAGCAAAGGAAATATGATTGATACAACTTGGATGAATTTGAGAATGAATACATTTAAAGGCTTTCATGACTTAATGCTCTAATTTCATGATATTTAGTGGTCTACACTTGTTAATCGATACTAGCTTATTCCATCTGATCTATGGATAATTGTCTTAATTCTCTATGATCTAATATTTCTCAATTGAGCACCAAAATAGTAGTAACATACTCTTTTGCATGGAACTACCATGTATTCATTCTCCTTTGAGAAGTCAAAGTGAATGTCTAGGTTGGAAATAAATATTTGGTGGTTTTTTTCCAATATTAAAACTAGTAGTTCTTAAAACTTTTCTATAATATTAAGAGTTTGTCCATACAAGGGGACAATTGACCTATGAAGAGGATCTTTAGTACTTGTGGTTAGAAGTTGCCACATTATGTTGACAATGGTTAATTAATGATGTATCCCCATTCCAGAGGGCCATTTTCCAATTATGTTTTTCCCCATGAAAGCCAGAGTTATAAGTTCCATACACAATCCACACCTTGATTATTAACACTAGCAAGACTCATGTGACTAGATTTGGCAAGTACATGTCATAGCTCAAACATTTCATGGCCATTTCAATATTTGAACTATGCATTAATAAGATATCAAGGATACTTTGTCAAGTGTACTTGTTTAAAAAAATCATATAAATATTCTAAGGTGTTTGTTCTAAAATGGCACCAAAAACACCTCTAGAAATCAATCAGTGTAAATCCATGTAAGCATACTCAACATAATCAATCAAGATATACTTGATAGAGTCTTAATTATAAATCATGCTTAGAAAATAAATATTCTATTAACATAATTTAATATATTTCTATCATAATACCATTCTATAGAATATGTAGATATCTACATTCTAATTTTTGTAAAGCTACAATTTCCCAGTTATAGATTATAGTCTACAAGTTTAATCATGCTAAATAGAACACATTGTACCATTAATTCAACTTTTGACAACCTGGTATCTTAGTATTTATAATGAAAGAAGAAGTATCAATAGATCTTGAGAATGCATGTAATAATGAAAGCACATACATATGTACTAAGAGGCATTCTTATGCCAATTTCTCTACCTAAAATATCTAACAACTAATGTTTGAACCCCATTTTTAAAACTATCATTAATTGGAGTGTCAAGGTTGCATAAATCAAACTAGAACTATAGATATTGAAAACCTTTTAAGCATCCTCACAACTTTTCTAAACCTTGCCAAAGAAATAGAATATATATTCCTCACTTTTCATATGTAACCCTATAAAGACCTAAATTTATTTTATGCATTTAAATATGTTGCAATTCAAAAAGTTTATGATTAAACCATTCAAGTAGAACAAATAAATCATAATGAGTTATAAGAATGGCATGAAAACCTCAATTATGTTCTTCATGATAATGTACTAACAATTCTTAAACCTTTTCTATAATGTTAAGTGTTTGTCCCTATAGAGGCCAATTGACCTATGTAGAGGATCTTTTGGTGCGCAGATCGGACGCTGTATGCTCGCGTAGTGAATGCCGGAAAGTCCCCAAGAACAATGAACTCTACTTTTTGCACAAATTACAAGGTAAAAAGCATGAACGACAAGAGCAAGAGACCAATTGGGTGCAATCTCCCCCCATGCCTTGTGTGAGCGCTTCACAAAGCATGTATTTTATGTATATTTCCATCTTCATGCTCAATAATAGCCCAATTTACAAAAATATATCAAGCTTTTAGCTTTTGAGTTTGCTTTTACAAAAATAGGAATAAAGCTAATGGATGGTGCCCATAGAGTCTGGCACGCCCAATACAATGTCCAAATAGAAATAACATAACCGTGCGCATGGGCGTATACAAAATAATAATAAATAATCAATGCCTCAATAAATAGGCATGACAAAATATAGGCGTGGCACCTATCAAAATATAATCCATAGATCGAATACTCGCTATCCTCCAATGCTTTCCTCCGCCATTGCTGCTATCTCTACACATCAACTGAAGCATTCACAATTGTTAGTAAAATAATACAATTAAACCGACAAAAGTGAATACCTAGTAGTCTTCAGCTACATAAATAAATCAACTGGTTAGAAATAAATCCTAACCTTAATTTTTTACGAGTGCGCACTCTAAACTCATAAACATTTATTAATTTAATATGTATTTTGCGGAATCACCCGCTATGGAATCACCCATGTACACACTTAATTAATGAAACCCCCGAAAAGGACAGGCGTCCCCATCAACTTCTCGCACAAAGAATCCACTTTGTGTATGAGCCCTGGTCATTAAAGTTTACGGAATCCACCGTAAAACCTCATGGAATCCACCGTGGCACGGAATCCACCGTGAAATATGCCTCCTGGCATATTCTTTAGTACTTATGGTTAGTAAGAAAGTGAGATCAACATAATTGTAGGGACAATGAACATTTCAAATGTACATGCATAAGTAGAAACTTATACGGGCTCCATTTTATGAGGTAAAGCAAAATCAACATGACTAATATAAAAATGAGCATTTTAAAAGTTGCTACACTATGTTGAATGTGGTTGGTTAATGAAATATCCCCATTTGAAAAAGCATTATTTAAATTATGTTTTTCCCTATGAAAGTTAGATTTATACGTTACATACACAATCCACACCTTGATTATTAACACTAGTAAGACTCGTGTAGCTAGATTTTACTTGTGCATGTCATAGCTCAAATGGTTCATGGTCATTTCAATATTTGAATTATGCATTGATGAGATACCAAGAATACTTCCTCATCCCAAACATGCTTGTACAACAAATTGTATAAATATTCTAAGGTTCTTGTTCTTAAATGGCACCAAAAACACCTCTAGAAATCAATTAGTGTAGATCCATGTAAGCATAGCCAACATAGTCAATCAAGATATGTTTGATAGAGTCTTAATTATAAACGATACTTAAAAAATCAAATAAATTATACGTAACTGAATATATTTTCACGTGAATGTCATCATATAGAACAAATAGATATCTAAGTTCTAATTTATATAAACTACAATTTCCTAGGTACAAATTATAGTCTACAAGATAACTGTAATGAATGAAGCTGAGAGGAAAGAAGAGACTGAAGTGAAGAGAGAGAAAAGAGAAAGAAGAGGAGAGAGAAAGACAAAAAAGATAGGAGAAAGGAGGAGGAAGTCCTGGAAGCTGGAGATGAAGGTGAAGAGTATGTTCTTGATAATAATTGGTTGCCCTAAATTGGGACTCTTACACCTTATATACCCCGATTAGTGTGACTGGGTGTCTAATACCTAGTTTCTATGTATCCTGCTCATTACAATCCATTCCCACCCTAAAATTTTTTGCCCTAAAAAATGAAGAAAACTAGAGGGGAGTGATAGATGGGCTTAAGGAGTGGGGTGCATAGTACTACTCTGAGCCACATTACAATGAAAATATATGGATAAAGACTAGGGACAACATGTTGCCCATGACAGGCCTGCGGAGGTAAAATTGTCATAACTTTTGATAGGCTACTCCAAATAGGGCATGCCACATGTCAAAACAGAGCTTATGATGTGTAGTTTCAACTCATGTAGGAAGCACATTGTTGAAATTTGGGTAAGTACAAAACTATTATCAAGTGATATGTAGTTTACATGCAGGGTGTGGTCAAAAGGAGGCATAACTTGCTAGTCTTTAGCCCATTGGGCAACTTGGAGTTGAGGAAACTCATGGACAATAGTGGCTGGACTCCATGAGGCTTCTTCTAGGGGTAGGCCTTGCCATTTGACGGAGTAATCCTTAATGGATCAAGATCTTAAGTGCTTATCTCGTTGCCCAATAATTCCCGAGTCAAGAATGTACTGAATGATACCTTCTTCATCTATGGGGAGAAGTTTTTCCACATAGTCCATTGAGGTGCCAATGAAGGGCTTCAGTTGGTTGACATGAAATACACTGTGAATCTTGGTGGTAGGGGGAATGTTGAGAAATATGCAATCACATCCACTATAGTCTCTTTGTATGGGATAAATAAGGCAAAGAAACATACAGCAAATAAAGCCTTAGACTAGATCATGTATGCATAGTTTATTAAAAACACAGTTGTTGAATACCATGGTCCCTTTCCACCTATTTCCACCTACCAATACCACCTACTGTAAGCCTATAAAAGGCTCTCATCCCCACACTCATTCTATCATTATCAATCAATTGTACTTGCATTATGCTTGGTTAATATTAGTTGTTCTTCCTTGTCAATGCTTCTGCCTCATTATGATTGTCTATTTGCTCATCAATGATCCTCCATAGTATGCGTTCTCAGTATTTTAACATGGTATTAGAGCCGATTTTGAGTTAGTGAGTCATCAGGCCACTAATTGAGTCATTCTAGTTTGAATTTTTGGCTCCCTCCACTTTTCCTTGGATCTCTCACCTACCTCCATAGCTACCCACCTTTAGTGTGGAGGACTTGAAGCTCTGAATTCAGGCCATTTCAACTCATTATTTCTTCTAGGGAAATACTCCCTGACTCAAGGCACTCCTTATCATGTCAAACCTCAACATTGCTGACTCCATGCTCCAACATTGCACCATCACTCAATTGTTGTCATTTTCTGTGCCCTTTGTTGTTCGTATGTGACAGATGATTTTGGACGCCAAGAAGTGCTTAAAAATAGCCAAAATTTTGACTTTCAGGGAAAAATAGACTTCGTCGAAGGTAGTAGTTGCAATCAATACGATTTTAAGCGGCCATGCCCGAAAGTGCTTAAAAAAGCCACTCGACGATAATTGGTGAATTTTCATAATTTTTTGGCATATCAAACGAGACCCTGGGAGATGCCCGGTAGTGTAAGACTTCAAGATGGATGCCCATGAATTTTCAAACTTTGAATCGAGTATACCAGACATAGAAATGGGAGTGCCTGTGAGGCCAAGGCCAAAGGCCAAGTGGAAAAGGACTTAAGAGAGCCCAAAGGTCATGCCTTTTGGGGGCTCCCTTTGGGGCCCCCTCAATTTTTAGAAATCTGGGGGGGAGGGGGGGCATTTTTTTCGGCGTGAGCAAAGGATGAGGTGCCATGGCCACAATTGATGGAGAGCGGGGTTGGAAAGCCTAAAAGCAACCCCCCCAATTGCCTGGATGCCTGATCTACATCCTATCTTCGCTCCCTATCACTTGCTTCTGCTCGTCAAATGGCTACCCGGTTGTGGAGATGCAGATCTAGTCTTTTTCTCTCCTGCATAGAGGCACTTCATGTGGCAAGAATCAAGAATAGAATCGGGAGATGGATGCTTGTCCGAGAGGCACCGGATTGTTCCAAGAGGCTAAGGAGGCTGAAGGCTGAAGATCTATGCTGAAATCCATGGTTGGTTGGTCGATACATAGTCCCAATTGAATATTCGAAAAACCCAAAACATGCAAAAAGGTGGTATGCTCTATTTTATGAAAGAATTTTGCTTGTTTTTTATCGTTCATGGTCTAAATGGTGTGCACATGGGCTGAAATTTTAATTGAATGTTCCTTGCATTATGTTTGAGGGCCAAAATCACTGTTATGCAGAACCCATATTGATTTACACTAATTATAAATTTTCAAAACCCGAAAAAACACTAATTTTGATGGAAATTGATAGTTTTTTTAATTTTGAGTGGGAAAAAATGAGTGGACATGAGATAAAATGAGGAAAAATATTGAGTTTCAGTTCCAATGATCAGTTATTTAAAAAAAACCAAAAAATACCTATTTTCTATAAAAAATAAATAGGAAAAAAAGAGAAGATGGGAAAAAATGGATTTCTTGCATTCGAAAAAAATGAAAAAATGAGATCTATGTATGTGAATGTCTGAAGGGGCTGAAGCATGAGGTTAAGCGTCAGTTTGGCCCTTGTCCTTTGTGTTAAAGTGCGTATTTATTGCTTTTACATACGAAAAATGACATAAAAGAACCTCTACACCTATACACCGCAGCAAAATTTAAATGATGAGAGAGAGAATGATGTTATACAATAATTTAAGCGCTAAAATAATACAAAGTCCGATTGGTCTCTTTATGCATAACATTTAGGATACGGTTTATTTGAAAATAATGGATCTAGGAGCATGAGGTTTGCCTTGGTACTAGGTTCCTACAATGAAGCATTGTGTATTAGCGAAAATTCATTAAAATGACTATTTTTGCACGACACATAGGTTGATTTTATACCATAATTGTTTGTGCATAATAAGGCATACACCATTGCATGAATCATACACATGGTATCTATTCGTGGCATGCATAGCAATTAGTTGAAGTATAAATGACCCACGCTCGAGCGAGTAAAGGCACCCAAGCTATAGATTTAGATGATGGGTCCAAGGGGACAAGTAAGTGAGGACTGGTAGATTCTTGCAACAATATAATATTGGTACCAAGAGTGGAGTCTATTTTGTATGTGTTATATGTGTTAGTGATGCATCGAGGGGCCAATCCCCAAGGTGTAGAAGGATCGCAGTGGGGTCACAACAATCAGCCAAGGGGTGCCTCCTATGTTATTCTACATGGTGAATTACACCAAAATGTGTAGCATCTCCCTCTGAGGAGTCTAAGAAGGTTAAGGGTTGGACTACAAAATAGGATACAAACGCAAAATGTACGTACGATGGCAGAGCAGTGTGTCCTGTAGATGCTCCTGACCGCGAGGTGGTGGGGTTGTCTTGTGCATATCAGAGGTCTGACTGTGCTATAGCCAGTGCTGGCCCATTTTAGGTCCCATCAGTGGTGCGTTTGCTGGGAGCTGCCAACAAGTGGTGATGCTCGAATCTAGGGTTTTTAGGGATCAAATATTCGGTTTATGTCTTCTGACAAGGACCATCAAGCCGAAATACAAAAAGCAGAACATGCTGAGAGGGCTAGACCGTGGTTGGAGATTGTAAGACACTATTCTCCTTAAAGGAGCAGCCTGTTACGCATAAGTGGTAGTGCTTCTAGTAACCTAAGTGTCACAGGTAGCCCTTTGAGTGCATGTGGAAGTCTTAATACTTCCCTACTTCCAATTAATCAACCCACAATAAGCGGGGGTGTAGCTGCACCTACACAAACTCCCATTGTCAATCCGGTTGTAGCCATGGCACAACCCATCACAATTCCAGCACGAAGACTAGATTTATCGGCATTAGGATCACCTTTGTCCATTTGCCATGGGTTAGTAGAAGAAGATGGAGAACTCCATATTAAGGAGTTCCAAACACTCATGTTCAACTATCGAATCCAAGATGAAGGACACCTAATGATGTTTTTTAACATGACGTTAAAAGGAAGAGCGGCAATGTGGTATCATGGTCTAGAAGCCGGAACCATAACTAGCAGTGCCCAATTCTTTATGGCTTTCCATAGAGAGTTTGCCCCTGAAAAGGGTGGATAGTATTGGTTGTGTGTCTTGAATGTAACATGCCAAGAGCCAAATGAGAATGTCTAGGCCTATGCCAAGAAACTAAAGCAAGTTCTTCACAAACTTAATACTTATATCCCCATTCCAGCAGCTGCACAATTGCAATATTCTCTACATGGATTGGATTTCAATATCCAGGTGTAGCTTAGTAGTGTCGCTTTGGCCGACATTGACACTGTTATTATCCAAGCAGAAGGAGTGGAGTCACGCTTGCAAGCGGCTTATGCAACAAGGATAAATTCGAATGGTAATAATTTGGCCTTGACCACTGGGAGTCAAGGGGACCCCATGTCAAACGCGAATGGGAGAGGGAGTATCATGCTGAATTTGCCTATGTTACCCACTCCTTCTAGTATGATTATGCCTATGGCTAGTCATGCGGCCTCACTAAATAGTGGTAGAAGCCAAACAATGAATCCTAATGTTGTTTCTTAAGAAGCAACAAAATTTGATAGGGAGTCAATGCCATGAGTAGGGTGCCCCCTCAAGATTCAGCTGTAAGTGGTGTGGTGGCCAACATTTCCCTAGGAATTGCCCGAATGTCAAATGCAACATTTGCCCAAAGTTTGGCCACTTAGTTGCTACCTGTTAAAGGAAGATCAATTCTCTTGAACAAGGGAGTAAAAAACTAGGTCCACTTAACCATCGTGCACAAGGGAATAATCTCCAACAAGATGAGGGACCAAGACAAATACTACAACAAGGAAAGGCTATTGTAGAGGGGTTGCTTCATGGCAGTGGAGTCAGCCTTATTGAGGCCGTACGTGTCAATGATGCTGAAACTTCTAATCTACGAGCCATAACAAGAGGTCAAAAGATCAAAGAGGGTGACAAAGGAATTGTAAAACCTATCGAGGCAAGCCCTAAGCAAGATGCCAAGGAAAAGCGAGTCTTGAATCTTGATATGGAAGGTGGACCTTTCTGTTGGTAGTAAAGTTAATCTCGAGAAGGATAAATAATTGCCAAGAAAGAAGGTAAAGGCTAAAAAAGAGGCAGCAAAGCTGATCCAAAGACCAAAGGAGAGAATGGTTTGGCGCAAGAAGAGAACTTTGGCTAACTACCATGACTTTGACCTAACAAGTTCTTTTTGCAAAGTTAAACCAGACGTTAATCTCCTAAAATTGATTAAACTTTCTCCAGAAGTACGCAAGGAATTCAAGAAAATCTTGTGTATAGGGTATATTGTAGAACCTTTGGGCATAGCTAGAGTGGGAGAAGATTGGTTCGATCATGCTGAAAAGCATTGCTCTAGGGTTCCAGCATATGTGGATGGAATATTGGTGGAGCACAATATCGTGGACACTAGATCCTCCTTCAATATCATGAGTTCAAATTTGATGGAGAGATTAGGTCAAGAGATCCAAAAAGACGGCTCCACACTTCT
Source organism: Lygodium microphyllum (assembly GCF_053477565.2). Taxonomy (NCBI): domain Eukaryota; kingdom Viridiplantae; phylum Streptophyta; class Polypodiopsida; order Schizaeales; family Lygodiaceae; genus Lygodium; species Lygodium microphyllum. The sequence goes on from NC_141138.1 coordinate 57,964,269, forward strand.
TAGGATGGCTGATGATAGTCTAAGACAACTGGAAGGTTGCATCACTAAAGTCCACATTACAATTGCGAGCGTGGAATGTTATCTAAACTTTAGGGTGATAAGGTTTGCAGGACGTCCTAGCTATCAAGTTTTGCTAGGTAGGCCATGGATTCTATGGATAGACTGTCAAGTCGATATACCCATTGGTCGAGTGATTCTAGGTCGAGGTGCCCATCGTGTAATAGTGGATGCTTACACTGAGTCTCCTCAGAGTGAGAGAGCTCCATTATCCTCCACTGAACTAGAAACAGTAGATGATCCATCTGGTAGTGAGACGCCATCGAGCGATGGATCTAAAGAAGAGTCCACTACAGAGGATATTTATTAGATAACCTTGAATGAGCCGATAGAGCCTCAAGATCGAATAAGAGATGCGGACGTTATTGAGTTGGACCTTGGCATGCCTAATGATTTTCGGCCAATCAAATTAGGTTCCATGCTCAGTTTGGAAGAGAGAGAGGACTATGTGTCCCTGATTCAGGAGTTCCGCGACATCTTTGCTTGCGAACTTAGAGGTATTCCTCCTAGTCTGGCTGTGCATACTATTCCTGTAAAGGAAGGTACCCACCCTGTATGTCAAAAAGTAAGGGGTATGACTTTTGAACTAAGGGATGGGCTATTTGAAGAGCTTCAGAAGTTGCTCAAGCATACTAAATGGTATTTGCTAGTTGTGATTAGAAAGAAGAAGAAAAATCAAATGTGTCTTTGTGTAGAATTTAGAGAGCTAAATAAATAGACTGTTAAAGATTACTACCCGTTGCCATTTATTGACCAAATTTTGGATCAATTGGCAGTTAGGGAAATATATTCGTTCATGGATTGCTTTGCAGGGTATGACCAAATGGCGATTACTGAGCAAGACAAGCTGAAAACGACATTTATCACTGTCTTCGGTACCTTTGCGTACCATGTTATGGCATTTGGGTTATGTAATGCACCTCGTTCGTGGCAAAGAAAAACCGACAAGACCTTTGGTGACATCTCCCTAGAGGAGTTGAAAGTATTCATTGATGACCTGGGGGCAACCACCGTAAGAGAAAGGCAGTTGATTATTTTGCGGAAGTGTTTCGAGTGTTGTAGACAATTTTGCATAGCTCTCAACCCACGGAAGTGTGTCTTTGGAGTGCCTTATGGGCTATTGTTAGGCCATGTGGTCAGTTTTGTAGGGATTGCAACTGACCTTGAAAAGATCAAGGTCATAGTCGCCATGAGTCCGCCACGTACTCCAAAGGAAGTGCATAGCTTTCTGTCTTGGTAGGGTATTATCGAAGGTTTATCAATGCCTTGGCAGAAAGAACGTTGCCACTGACAAACCTATTGTCCTTTAACTGTCAGTTTGCATGGAGTGATGCTTGCAAAGTATCTTTTGACGATGCAAAGCAGGAGCTTGTCAAAGACCTAAAATGGAAAAAATGTACTATATATTTTCAGTAGCAAACATGTATAGTATCAACTGCTGCTTATCCAAAATTTGGGAGGAGAAGTGGTACCATCTGATAGCTTTTGCTAGTCGAAAGTTGGGTATATCAGAAATTAACTACACCTATATGGAGAAGTTGTGCCTTGCGATGGTATTTGTGACCAAAAAGTTCAAGCACTACATTCTTTATGAGAAGGTGGTTTTTTATACAAAGGTGGAAGGGCTTCAATTATTATTGAATAAGTTACAGCTGCTTGATCGTTTAGCAAAGTGGTTAATCACTTTGCAAGAATTTGATTACGAGATTAAGAGCAAGCCGCCGAAGCTTTAGGGCATTGTAGAGTGTCTTGTGGATTTCGGAGAGCCAAAAGAGTTCTCGGCTGAAGAAAGTCATATGGAAACTTTGTTCAAGATTGATACAACATCTATTCCCTCCTGGTATGCTGCTATAATGCACTATCTTTCTACTGGAGAGACTGGAGCTACTTTATCAAGATCGGAGAAGAGGAAAATTAAACATCAGGCATTGAAATTTTACTTGATTGTAGGAACACTATATCGGTAGGGTGTTGATGTTATCTATCGCCGATGTGTGATGCCTGACGAGGTTCCATTTATACTGGAAGAGTGCCATGACTCCGCTTGTGGAGGGCACTTTTCTAGGTGGTTAACATCACAAAAGGCTTTAAGAGCTGGATATTGGTGGCCGTCCATCTTCTAGGATTCATTTGACTATGTCAAGAGATATGATACATGTCAAAGACATGATAGTAGAGAGAATAGGAAGCATCCACTTATGCCGATTATGGCTACCCTTCCATTTGAGAAGTGTGGCATCAATTTTGTGGGACCTATTACCCCATCGTCTACTACTCAGAAAAGATACATTATAGTAGCAACTAATTACTTTACAAAGTGGTCAGAAGCACGGATGACAAGGCAAGACAATGCAAAAGAGACTGCCAGTTTCCTACTTGAGCAGATCATCTGCCGTTTTGGTCCGCCAAAGGAAATAGTATTGGACCGTGCAATCCATTTTTTGAACAAGGTAATTAAAAGCCTGACTGAAGCATGGAAAATTAAGTATAACAAGATGACCCCCTATAATCCGCAAGAAAATGGACAAGTTGAAAGTACCAATAAGCAGCTTGTGGGTATCCTATCCAAAATAGTCTCCGAAAAGAAACGGGACTGGGATACAAAATTATAGGTGGCCGTTTGGGTGTATAATACAACGTTTAAGCGAGCCACTAGCCACACCCCATTTAAATTTTTTTACGGGGAGAAGTGTGTCTTTCCCTTAGAAATTGAGTTGCCGACCATAAGATTCACAATTAATCATTCTTTGGGTGATAAAGATGCCCTACTCGAGCATTTTACGACTATAACCCACTTGGATGAACTTAAATTGCAGAGTCTATTGCACTAGGAGGTGCTTAAATGTCAGATGAAGCGGTTGCAAGATCTAAAAGTGAAGAAATATACCTTTAAGAAAGGGCAGTTAGTTCTATACTACGATGCACATCGGGAGCTATTTCCAGGAAAGTTGGAACCTAGATGCGATGGCCCTTACAAGATAGTTTGGTTAGGTAAAAATAAGTCCATGGCTTTATTAGCTGATCTACAAGGAGTGAAATTTAAGAATAATGTTAATCTTAAAAAGATTAAATCTTATTATTTGTAAATATGCTAATGCCCTAAATGCATTGTAGGTCTATGCGGGGGTTGATTTGAGACTTGCAGGAGAGCTTAAACTAGTTGATGGGGTGGTTAATCCCTTATTTGGAGCACCCATATCTCGAGCAAAGATATCATCAAGGGAAGCTTATCTAGTAGAGCAAGGGATACAAAGTGATTGATCAAGAAGACGGTACCTTTGTGTGGGAGATCAAAGTTTTCTGCCATCACTGTTTATAGATTTTGACAAGCATCCCTATTGAGTTTAATGAAGAAGGTGGGATGGAGCCATAAGTTCATCCTCTAAATATGTTGAATTTTGACTATCATAATTATGAATAGGGGAGTTTTTTATGGCTGGCTGTATAAACCCATTATGGACGTACACATTATACTTTGATGGAGCGTCTTGGGGGTCTAATAAAAAAGGGAGTGTTGGGGTAGTTATCCAAGATCCCTGACATAGAGTTGCAATGAAATTAGCAGTTTATCTCAGGGTAGGATTCACTAACAACATGGTGGAGTATAAAGCTATTATTATGGGATTGAATATTGCCAAGAAAGGTGGTATTCGGCAGTTGTTGGTTAAGGAAGATTCCCAGCTGATCTTAAATCAACTCAGTGGGACATATAAAGTCCGGAATCCCATCCTTTGTATGTATCATCAAACTGCTATAACCCTACTTGATGAATTTGAGAGCGTATCTCTTCAGCTCATTCCATGTTATTGAAATCAGTTTGCAGATTCCTTAGCTAATTTTTCTTATGAAGAGGACCTCTTCTTCAATTGTGGTCCTAATTCAGATGTTGTTATTGATAATGAGAAAGGACCTGGCCGCTTGTGGGGAAAGTTATCAGACCACGTGTTATATGGTAGGTGATGGTTGATATTGGTAATGTCAAGAGTGGCCGAGACCCATCTACCACTATTATCTTGGACCCATAGGTTGATCCCACAAAATGTTATGCGCCTCTTGCTATATATACAGGAGGTATCGGTCACAACTTGATGCATTTAGTTTAGGGTTGAGAGCCCTATTTTTCCCCAACATCATATTGGGGAATATGGGAATTTCCCACAAGTTTGGGACACGTGGTCAAATCTTTGAATTTGTCATAACTTGAACACTATAACTCCAAATCGAGTGGTCTATAGCTCAATAGATTCCATTTTTCAAGTGCTTTCCAATGATAGGTCACATCATATGATTTTGAGAAACCTATGGGCATATTATCCGGGTGCTACCTTTTTAGTATTCAAAAAATGGGAATTGGGAGATTCCCAAACTCACTAATATTGTGATCCCTTGGAATGGAGCGTATTTTCATATATCTGCCTTCTTCCAAGGAGGGATCTATATGAGCTGGTTTGCTTTATTTCTTTAGGCCAAGAGGGCCAGTTGTTTTAAGGTTTTAATGACCTATTTCCTTAGGCCAGGAGGGCCAGTTAGTTTTGTCGTGTCATGTTTGATTTCTTTAGGCCAAGAGGGCCAACTAGTTTGCAGTGAAATGTGCTATTTCTTTAGGCCAAGAGGGCCCCATGTCTGTTTGGTGCAGGTACGTTTAATGGGTTTTTGTTGTAGCGATTGCATCATACAGGTTGACGAAGTTGCTGTAGCCTTTGCTACGAAGGAGCTTCTTGTGGCCATTCCAAGTTGTTTCGTCCCCTTTCTGAGTCTTTTCCCTAAAGCAATTAATGATATATGTGCATGTAAGGGTTACTTTCTTTTGTTTGTTGGGGACTGGCACTCAAGGCATGAAGTCCTAGGTTTAGGCTCTCTATGTCTGGGGGAGTTCTAAGTAGTCATTGCCTCTTGCAAAGGCATTGTCAAGCATTGAAAGACCTGTTTTAGAAGACAATTCTAGTGACCCTGTTCTACTGACCTACTAGGCGGCCGTTCTAGGAGTTCCTATTAGTTGCGAGGCAGTTAGAGAAGCCGGCTAAAATAATGATGGAAAGAGGCAAAACCCTAAATATCTGAAAGATAATATATGAATATATGGATGTGTGTAAAAAGGGGTTCTAACCCCTATAAAAATAGAAAAGAAAAGAAAGAAAAATCTTTGAGCTGTTGTTTATCGCCTTGCCAAGGCCTGGTAGGTTCGTGGGGATGAGACAAGACCCAGGGCTGATGCCTTGTCCTCCTAAGGGTGGCTTCTAGCTGGAAAATAAGAAATGAATAGGAAGGTTGGAGCGAAAATAAAAGTGAGCATTAGAAAAGGATTCAGTGCCACCTTGCGGCGAGGGCTTGGTAGGTTCTTGGGTACTGAGACAAGACCTAAGGCCGATGCCCTGTTCTCCTTGGGTCACTATGCTCAGCTCCCTCCCTTTTACACACCCAAGTATGGAAAATAAGAGGCTAAAAGAGCAATGTGCTAAAAGAAACTATTTCTTGACTAGGCTATAGGAGTCCTCGCCTAGTAGGAACTCCTAGTTGAGTTGTCCTTAGTTAGGTAGGTAGTTCAGACCGCCAATTAGGATGACCTCTTTGATAGTTCTTTTTAGCTTGGCTATTTTGGAGCAATTGGTTAGTGACTAGCTTTAGACTTTCTGTCAGATTATGCTAGACCTACTCCTCATGGATTGCATGCCTTGGTTTTGATAGGGGGTAGGGTGGGAATCGTATTGTGCTTTGATATGTATCTTTTTTGTATCAGCTTGATGCTCTTTGTGGTTCTGTTTATGTGCAAATCTATTCGTGGGATTCGACGGGCTCAGTCACCCTATCCCATGGTCGCCAATGAGAGATGATTTTTGATGCCGAGAAGTGCTTAAAAATAGCCAAAAATTCTAAATTTCAGGGGAAAAATAGACTTCGTCAAAGGCAACAGTTGCAATCAGTACGATTTTAAGTGGTAATGCCCGAAAGTGCTTAAAAGAGCCACTAGACGACAGTTGGTGAATTTGCATAATTTCTTGGCATGTCAAATGAGGCCCTAGGAGATGCCTAGCAGTGTGGGACTTCAAGACAGACACCCAGGACTTTTCAAACTTCGAATCAGTTACCGGACGTAGAAATGGGAGTGCTCAGGAGAGGCCAAGGCCAAAAACCAAGTGGGAAAGGACTTAAGAGAGCCCAAAGGTCATGCCTTTTGGGGACTCCCTTTGGGGCCCCCTCAATTTTCAAAAATCGTGGGGGGGGCATTTTTTTCGGCGTGAGTAGAGGATGAGGGCGCCATGGCCACGATTAATGGAGAGGGAGATTGGAGAGCCTAAAAGCAACCCCCCAATTGCGTGGATGCCTAATCTACATCCTATCTTCACTCCCTATCACTTGCTTCTACTCGTCAAATGGTTGCCCAGTTGTGGAGATGCAGATCTAGTATTTCTTTCTCCTCTTTCTCTCTCCTGCATAGAGGCACTTCATGTGGCAAGAATCAAGAAGAGAATCGAGAGATGGATGCTTGTCCGGGAGGCATTGGATTGTTCCAAGAGGCTGAGGAGGTTGAAGGCTGAGGATCTATGCTGAGATCCATGGCTGGTTGGTCGATACACAGTCCCAATTAAATATTCAAAAAATCCGAAACACACAAAAAGGCGGTATGCTCTATTTTATGAAAGAATTTTTCTTGTTTTTGATCGTTCATGGTTTAAATGGTGTGCACATGGGCTGAAATTTTATTTGCATATTCCTTGCATTATGTTTGAGGGCTGCAATAATTGTTATGCAGAACCCATATTGATTTACAGTAATTATAAAATTTCAAAACCTAAAAAACACTAATTTTAATGGAAATTGATAGTTTATTTGATTTTGAGTGGGAAAAAATGAGTGGACATGGTATAAAATGAGAAAAAATATTGAGTCTTAGTGCCAATGATCAGCCATCAGAAAAAAACCAGAAAATACATATTTTCTATTAAAAATAAATAGGAAAAATAGAGAAAATGGAAAAAAATGAGTTTCTTGCGTTCGAAAAAAATGGAAAAATGAGATCTATGTATGTGAATATCTGACGGGGTTGAAGCATCAAGTTAAGCCTCAGTTTGGCCCTTTTTCTTTGTGTTAAAGTGCGTATTTATTGCTTTTACATACAAAAAATGACATAAAAGAACCTTTACACCAATGCACGGCAGCAAAATTTAAACGGTGAGGGGGAGGATGATGTTATACAATAGTTTAAGCGCTGAAATAATACAAAGTCTGATTGGTCTCTTTATACATAACATTTAGGATACGGTTTATTTGAAAATAATGGATCTAGCAGCATGAGGTTTGCCTTGGTGCTAGGTTCCTACAAGGAAGCATTGCATATTAGCGAAAATTCATTAAAAGGGTTGTTTTTGCATGACACATATGCTAATTTTATACCACAATTGTTTGTGTACAATAAGGCATACACCATTGCATGAATCATACACATGATATCTATTCCTGGCATGCATAGCAATTGGTTGAAGTATAAATGACCCACGCTAGAGAGAGTAAGGCACCCAAGCTATAGGTCTAGACAACTGGTGCGCAGATCGGTCGCTGTATGCTCACGTAGTGAATCTCGGAAGGTCCCCAAGAACAATGAACTCTACTTTTTGCACAAGTTACAAGGTAAAAAGCATGAACGACAAGAGCAAGAGACCAATTGGGTTCAATCTCCCCCCATGCCTTGTGTGAGCGCTTCACAAAGCATGTATTTTTATGTATATTCCATCTTCATGCTCAATAATAGCTCAATTTACAAAAATATATTAAGCTTTTAGCTTTTGAGTTTGCTTTTACAAAAATAGGAATAAAGCTAATGGACGGTGCCCAAAGAGTCTGGCACGCCCAATACAATGTCCAAATAGAAATAACATATCCGTGCGCATAGGCGCATACAAAATAATAATAAATAATCGATGCCTCAATAGATATGACAAAATATAGGCGTGGCGCCTATCAAAATATAATCCATAGATCGAATACTCGCTAGACTCCAATGCTTTCCTCCGCCACTGCTGCTATCTCTACACATCAACTGAAGCATTCACAATCGTTAGTAAAATAATACAATTAAACTGACAAAAGTGAATACCTAGCAATCTTCAGCTACATAAATAAATCAACTGGTTAGAAATAAATCCTAACCTGAATTTATTACGAGTGCGCACTCTAAACTCATAAATGTTTATTAATTTAATATGAATTTTGCAGAATCACCCGCTATGGAATCACCCATGTACACACTAAATTAATGAAACGCCCGAAAAGGACAGGCGTCCCCATCAACTTCTCGCACAAAGAATCCACTTTGTGTATGAGCCCCGGTCATCAAAGTTTACGGAATCCACCGTAAAACCTCACGGAATCCACCGTGGCACGGAATCCACCGTGAAATATGCCTCCTGGCATCATAATCCCGGGGTGGGATAGCAATTGACCTCAATTGCTATTAGCTCAATGTGGAGCTAACAGAGTGGGGAAAGTATTTAAGTCTGTAGCGTGCATCCATTGTGCTTCCTCTACAAGATGGTTCTTAAATTTAAGTAGATATCTAGAATACCTTCGGCCAGTTCTAGTGGTCATAAAGTCAGTGTCTATGATAGCTTCTGGTTCAAGTATTTCACTCTCTTCCTCTAATAAAGGTGGGTTTTCATAAACAGGGTGGACAGGTAATTGGCCTCTAAATGGTCTCAATAAACTAATGTGAAATGTATTGTGAATTTTCCAATGAGATGGTAATTCTAACTTGAATGCATTGTCATTAACTTTAGGAATGATTCTAAATGGTCCATAGAATGTGGGAGATAATTTGACAACTGGATATCTATCTACACTTTGCAGTCTACGTTTTTCTATTCTCAGCCAAACATAATCATCAACTTTGAAATTCATGGCTTGTCTTTTCTTGTTGGCTTGTTTGGTATATGATTGCTGGGCTTTAGCAATCATATCTTTAACTTCATCAAATATACTGTTATGCATACTAGCAATATCATCAGCACTCTGAATTCTATTAGACAAAGATGCAACAGGTGTAGATAATCTATATCCATAAATGACTTCAAACGGTGCTTTTGTTGTAGATGTGTGCGGTGTATTGTTATATGCAAACTGTAATAAATGCAAATGAGTGTCCCATGTCTGAGGTTTAGAGATAGTATATACACGTAAAAGATCTAGAATGGTGTTGTTTGTGGCTTCTGTTTGTCCATTAGTTTCTAGATGAAATGCAGATGAGAAATCAATCTTTGTGCCTAGGTTAGCAAATAGAGTAATCCAAAAGTTGTTACAAAATCTAGAATCACGATCTGAAATAATAACTTTTGGCAATCCATGGTTAGTAAAAACAGTTTTCAAAAACAATTGTGCTGCTTGTGATGCTGTTAAAGTTTTCTTACATGGGATGAAATATGCTTGTTTACTAAATCTATCTACAAGTGTCCAAATCATATCATGGTTAGATTTAGTATTAGGTAAACCAGTAATGAAATCCATAGAAATTTGTTCCCAAGGTTTAGATGGAATAGACAAAGGCATAAGTAATCCATACTATTTACCATGATGTCTCTTAACTCTTTGACAAATCAAACATTCAGAAACAAAGTTAGATACATCAGCATCCATATGCGGCCAATAAAAATCTTCAGTTAACATACGTAATGTAGATATGATACCTCTATGACCTTGATATGGGGGACAATGAATTTCATTCAAAACAAAAGATCGGAATGGAATGGCAACACACAGTCTCTTTTCATAAAACATAAATCCATCATTATATGACAATGAATCAATAGGAATGAAATTATTTTGAACTAATTTATTCCAATCAGAATGAAAAGTAATATCCTGGTGATATGTATCTTTCATAGCAATCAAAGAATCAAAAGATATGACAGAAATATTATGAATGGCAGGACTTCTACTCAATGCATCAGCCACTACATTTTCTTTTCCAGGTTGGTATTGAATGATAGGATGAAAACTTTGAATAAAGGAAGCCCATTTGATATGTTGGTCAGAGATTTGGGGTTGGCTAAGTAAATGTCTAATACTTTGCTGATCAATCTTTATCATAAATTCTGAACCCATTAAGTAGTGTTTCCACTGTCTTAATGCTTGTACAACTGCTAATAGTTCTTTGTCATATGTGGAATATTTCAGCTCAGAGGGTTTCAACTTACAACTAGAATACGCTATAGGATGATTGTCTTGCATAAGTACGGCTCCTATTCCTGATCCACTAGCATCGGTCACTACTAGAAAGAATGGTCTATTAAAGTCAAGCAACTGTAGAACAGGGGCATTCGTTAATGCAAACGTAGCAGGTGCATTAGTCAATCCAAATGGCATGACCAAAAATTCGTAATGACCAAACTGTGTTCTAAATGCAGTCTTGAATATGTCAGAATTATCTAGCCTCACCTGATGATAACCAGACGTAAGGTCAATTTTACTAAATATAGCAGATCCTTGCAGTTTATCCATAAGGTCATCAACTCTAGGAATAGGATACCTATTCTTTACAGTGATCTTATTTAAAGCTCGATAGTCAATGCACATACGATAGGTATTATTATTTTTCTTGACTAACAATACAGGTGCACGGAATGGAGAACTGCTAGGTCGAATCAAACCTCTATTTAGTAATTCTTCAACTTGACTCTGAATTTCTTTTTGCTCTATCTGGTTATGCCTATATGGTGCTTTGCAAGGTGGTTGTGTGCCAGGGATCAAATCTATCTTATGGTCTTCTGGACGTGAAGGAGGTAAACCTGGTGGTAGGTCTTCTGCAAAACAGTCCTTAAAATATGCAAGAAATTTCTTATGCCTAGGGTGCATATGATTTTCCTTTACTTGCAATTCATTCACCCAAATGAGATAGGATTTACTACTCTTGCGTAGTGCATGTTTAGCTTGAGTATGCGAAAGCAGTGGAAAGACATTAGACGCATGCATACCATATAATATAATAGATTTTCCTTGAAAAGTAATATTCATTGTGTGTGTAGAATAATCTATATCTGGGCTATGCTGGTGTCGCCAAGGCAAACCTAAAATAATGTCACTTGACTGTAATGGAACAACTAAGAAATTTCTTCTTTCAGTGTATGAACCAATTTGAATCTCTAAGTCTTGCACTTCCTGTGTACCATTATACCTAGTGCCTAAAAATGCAGCTTTTATGCGATAATGCGTAGGTACAGTCTGTAATTTCAATTCCTTTATCAATTTTGCTGAAATAAAATCATGAGTACTACCGTCATAATGCAAAATAGTCTTTTCCTTTCCATGCACCAAACATTTCATAGTCAATAAAGAATGTGGAGTAGGCATACCTGGTAAAGTATCAGAAGTAGTAGTAGTGTCGTCCTCATCTTCAGTGAAATCAGGCATATCCTCATGTTCGTCTTCGTCCATGGCTCCAAGGTAGTTGATATGAGCTGGTGGCTTCTTTGAATGACAATTTGCTGCTAGATGTCCAGGCTGGTGGCATTTATAGCATACTATTGGCTTGGCTTTGATTACATTATTTGCAATGGCGGGAAGTTTAGGTACATTTGGATTTGGCTGTGGAATAGGCTTAGGATTTGGATTGACATTGGATGGTAATGTAGGTGGTTTTGCCCAATTCTTGCAGAAAGATGATGAAGAGAAACAACCTAGATTAAATCTTCTAAAATTGGAATTGAATTGTTTAGATCCATAATTACCATTGGCTTGGAATTGCTGTGGCCGTCTGTCTCTACCGCGTAGCTTATCTTCAGTGTCGTGAGCTAGTGAAATGGCATCTTCAAGAGTAGCAGGCTTGAACATGTTAACTTCAGCGTAGTAATGCCCAACAAAGTCTAGACATATACTTGCGCTTATGTGTCACCTCTGGTACATCTTCAAGCATGCGTAGCTGGAGAAGTGCATTCCAAAAACACTCTGTATACTGAGGTATAGGCTCACGATCCCGTTGTTGGAGAAGATCCCATTGCTTAATAGCTTTCTCATGAAATTGCGGTGGAAGGAAATTCTGCATGAACTTCTTCTTGAAATCTTCCCAAGTAGCAGGACATTCTATGCTCTTGCGTACTACAGTCCACCAAAGTGATGCTCTGTCTACCAAATGAATAGTAACACACTTGATTTTATCTTTTTCTGGATAGGTTTCCTCATGGAAATAGTCATCAAACTGACTAATGAATGCTAGAGCAGTCTTTCCTTCTTGTATACCATTGAAAGTACGAAATTTGAAACTTCGTTTACTTATCTTTGATTCCTTGCGAATGGTTTGAGCTTCAAGAGTGGCGTTGATGGTACGTCGAATCAAATCTTCAGCTTGAGGTTCTTCTTTGTTGGTAGACACTCTTTGTAATTTTGCCAGTTGCGCTTGCAATGATTGCCTAGCCCTTCGTTCTTCTTCCAATTGCATCATGATTAAGTCCAGCTTTTGCTCCATCGTAGGTTCAGGTAGGTCGTCTTCAGCCACATAAGATCATCCGTGTGTGGTTCCGTCATCCTGTAAAACTCAAAAGACCTTTCTCACTCAAAATCAAGTTAGTGGAACGAGCGTAGCTCAAGTTCGGGGTTACAAGGCTTATGTGTTTTTGGGTATTTCTTTCTCAATCTTCAGAAAATCTGCGATTTTTCCTTCTTCATATGCTGAAAATGCTTCAACAAACTTGCGTATGGGTAGAATACCTTCCAATGAACAACTTTGCAGTTCGGAGTTTCTGCACAAGAACAGTCCTTCAAGAAGTTTTGAGCACAAGTCAGTTCTGACTCCAGTTGACTAGTTTGACTTGCAGAGTTGCAGACTTATGTGACTTGCAGAGTTGTAGAGTTGCAGAACTTAGCCGACTTAGTGAACTTGCAGAACTTGATCATAGATTACTTGCAGAACTTGATTTCTGAGGTGCGTGACCTGGAGTTGTTGACCAGAGGTGACTTGCAGAGTTAAGCTTAGTTTGATTAAGCTTAATAGCTTAAGCTTAGTGGGGGGGGGGGCTTATGGCAGAAAACGTCGAATACGTGGGGGGGGCCGTTTTTTTCACCGCGATTCTCGGGATGCTGCCGCTTGCCAATGATTTGTTGAATTGAAGCTTTCATAAGCTTCTAATCAAGCTTATTGACTATTAATCTTAAGCTTTGAAGCTTAATGAAAAGAAATTGCTCTGTTTATCCACGACTTGTTGATGGAGATGAAGAAGTGGTCCTCTGCTTGTACAGCCCGGTCCTTCGCGATCTGATGACAGAAACAGGGGTTCTTGATCGCCAGAAGTCTGCCTGTATCGAAGGTTCGCGACGAGATTGACCGTAGAGCTCGATCGTTCCAGGAGCTGCGCCTTCGCACGAGATGGGTAGCGATTGGAAGCTCTTGATCTCAGCTCCGCTCTGATACCACTGGTGCGCAGATCGGTCGCTGTATGCTCACGTAGTGAATCCCGGAAGGTCCCCAAGAACAATGAACTCTACTTTTTGCACAAGTTACAAGGTAAAAAGCATGAAAGACAAGAGCAAGAGACCAATTGGGTTCAATCTCCCCCCATGCCTTGTGTGAGCGCTTCACAAAGCATGTATTTTTATGCATATTCCATCTTCATGCTCAATAATAGCCCAATTTACAAAAATATATCAAGCTTTTAGCACCGTGGCACGAAATCCACCGTGAAATATGCCTCCTGGCATCACGGGGGGTCCAAGGGGACAAGTAAGTGAGGACTGGTACATTCTTGGAATGATATAATATTGGTACCAAGAGCGGAGTCTGTTTCGTATGTGTTATATGTGTTAGCGACGCATCGAGGAGCCAATCCCCAAGGTGTAGGAGGGTTGCAGTGGGGTCACGGCAATCAGCCGAAGGGTCCCTCCTATGTTGTTCTACGTGGTGAATTACACCAAAATGTGTAGGGTCTCCCTCTGAGGAGTCTAAGAAGATTAAGGGTTGGACTACAAAATATGATACAAATGCAAAATGTACGTACGATGGCAGGGCAATGTGTCATGTAGACGCTCCTGACTGCGAGGATGTGGGGTTGTCTTGTGCATGCCAGAGGTCCAGCTAGTGCTATAGCCAGTGCTAGCCTATTTGAGGTCCCATCAGTATGCTCCATTATGCCTCTACACATCGCGATGCTGATGAGCATCAAGGGCTTTGATAGCCTACTTCCTAAGCTTCATTTCTGTCAAGAAAGTTTTGGAAATGATCAAGTATTCAGTCCACAGGAGGTGAAAAACCAGGCTGCCCCCTAAAACCCTAATGTAGACTCCATAGCCATCAACCTCAAAGCTCAATTTTTTCTTCATTTTCCTACTAAATTTGGCTCAATAATGTCAGTGACCCTCTGATCTACTACAACACTGATTTCCCAGCTAGTTTACCACTTCAAATCAGCAAGAAGAAGAGTCAACATCAAGTGCCAACTACATTGTATCTCTTAATACTAGTGTTGATTAACACTAATCCTCCTGTGTCCTTTGACACACTCAAAATCAGTGCCCTTCTGCTGGACTATTCTCAACTCTTTTTTTGCAACTCTAGCATCAAATCAAGGAGCGGAAGACTCGGACTTGCAAGATCTTGAAGATTCCAAATTCAAGGGCATCATAGTTACTAAATCACCTAGTATCTCTTGATACTAATCACCTAGTGCTTCCTAGCACTTGTGTGCTCAACTAAAAATTGAAGTGTTTTGGAGCTGATTTGTTTCTGATCTTGCAATCTCAAAATGGGCAAGGACTCACCGACATCCCGATTCAATGGTGTTGGATTCCATACATGGCAAACTAGGATCAAACTGATCCTAATGAAGAAAGGCTTATGATCAATCACAAGTGGTTAAGAGAAGAAAAAAAGGGAAGCTGCACTTTCAATTATATGGGATAAAAATGATGATAAGGCTCAAGCTATTATCAAGCTCGAACTTGACAACAGCTACATTCATCATGTTGATGATTGTGAAACCTCTTACGCGACATGGGATTGATTAGAAACCCTATTTGGAGCTCATTCAAAATCCTCAAAGTATGGTTTACTAATTGAATTTTTTAGGCTCGACATGCAAAGTAATACCTCACTTGCAACTCATTTGAATTATATGGAAAGCTTGTTGGCACAACTTGTAGGAATCAACTTGAAGATGGATGAAGACATTTGCATTGGAGTGCTTCTCAAAAGTCTTCCACCTGAGTTTAATAATGTGTCTACCACATTAATCAACATGCCAATGTCAGAGATGCGGGATCTAGAGCATGGCAAAGGCGGAAGCTATGGAGGATGGAAGATGAAGATACTACTCATGTTGACATTGACAAAGAATGTTGACATTGACAAAGAAGACAACTGTTACACAAGTGAATTAGGTTTCAAGATTGAGACTTGAACTCATAAACACAATCTTATGTAGGACTGACAATGACACAGACACTTGACAGAAATAGACAAGTACTATTGCATTATCATCATATGAAAGTGATAGTCAAGTACATCATTATATAGGATTGCTTGGTAGCACACTACATCCACTGTGCCTATGGGATCTGTCTCTCTTCCTAGAATGAATTGCATCTCCCTAGCCTGGCTGTTCCATACAAAGGGGCATACATAGTGTGTGATTGGTAGATTCTCAACACCCCTCCTCAATCACAACCTGAAAGTACAAAGTGTATAGAGGCTTTAGTGAGAGCAACACCTGCAAAGTGTGGGCATACCACAAACATGGCAAAAACACCAAAGGCTGTCGCAGAAAAGGCTAAGTGTGGGTACCATAAACATGGTGGACATCTAGAGGTTGTAACAGGGGCCTCACAAAGTGTATAGAGGCTATAGTACAAGGCTACATGAGGAGTTTTTACAAGCTTATGAAAGGAACATTAAGGTAGGTACAATGCTTTTAAAACAGAAAATGAGAGACAAGGACCGATAGGCCCTTGTGGTCTTTTTCAGCATATGCTTTCTCTTTGTCAGCACGGAAAATCTTCTTGTCTTTCATATTTGGTTCTTCAGCTTTGAATGATGTGGTCTTTTGGTCTTCATGGCAGATCTTCTTCTTGTCCTTCTTCTCTTCTTCATGGTCTTTTTGGTCCGCTTCTTCTTTGACTTTGCTTGCAGCTTCAGTCTTCATGTCCATGTCCCCCTCAAGCAAAGGTATCATCTTTGAGGCAGTGGAAATGTCTTCAAAATCTTCTGATGGATTCATTGATTGAACTTTGATGTAGACAGCTCCATGTCTTTTTGCAAGTAAGATAGCCAAGCCTTGCATGCAATGTAAATGGGCAACAAGAGTAATGTTACTCTTTATGGCAGGTAAGCACCCAAGAGACTTCATGCTTGGCATTTCCATGATGGAATCAGCTTAAAATCTCTAAAACTTTCCAGCACAGAGTTGAAATCTAATGTGTCAAAAGACACAACCAATGTCAGTGTGAAAACACACTATGTAGTATCAAAAGATACTATGGTTAAACTTGATGATGGTTCTTGATGCGTGTCCTTCAATCTTGAACTTGATCTTGAGGTCTTTTCAAAACTTCAAGAATCTTCCAAATCTTTTGAGTTTCACAATGGCTTCACTTGACTGAGATTGATCAGCAACCAAATGTGTTAAGGGACACAAGTAGTGGGATCTCACAATGCTTGTCCTTGAATGCTTCGAACCTTCCAAGTCTTCAAGATCTTCAAAGATTGCTTCTTGGATGTTGAAATCTTGCTGGAGGATTCTGATCAGAGTGGCAGGAGAGAGAAATGAAGTGGAAGAGAAGTTTGACACACATTAGTTATGGAGTCTCTGTTAGGGTTTCTGAGACAACGTCTGTGTTTTCGTCTGAAGCACGAGATAGACGCAATCATTGGGGCTGAAACTTGGTGGTTAGATAGCCTATGCCAAGGGCTAAAGAAGCCCTATAGGCGCAGGATGTATCGTGGCTTATGCGTGGAGATCCAGCAGTAGGACAAGGAACAACGCAGATTTGAACAGCGACCACGAAATCTTGCAATGCTGGGGCTATGGTTGGTCAATGTTGGTGTTTGAAGTGGCAGGAGGCAGTGCCTTGAGCAAAGGAATGTATCTCCAGAAGAAAGCGGGTTAAGATATTGACTATGGAGGGAGATCAAGAAGCTCCAAGGAGGTAGGGTGGAGGTTTGGCTATGGCTGCCAAACAGGGCAGTGAGAAAAAAGAGTAGAAGATGAAGTCTTGAGATGGACTGAGCTGCGTAGAAGTGAAAGAGAGCTGAAGAAGCAGAGTGAGGAGCTGACCATGCTCAGCTGAGCTCTGATACCATGTCAGAGATGCGGGATCTAGAGCATGGCAGAGGCGGAAGCTATGGAGGATGGAAGATGAAGATACTACTCATGTTGACATTGACAAAGTAGACAACTGTTACACAAGTGAATTAGGTTTCAAGATTGAGACTTGAACTCATAAACACAATCTTGTGTAGGACTGACAATGACACAGACACTTGATAGAAAGAGACAAGTACTATTGCATTATCATCATATGAAAGTGATAGTCAAGTACATCATTATATAGGATTGCTTGGTAGCACACTACATCCACTGTGCCTATGGGATCTGTCTCTCTTCCTAGAATGAACTGCATCTCCCTAGCCTGGCTGTTCCATACAAAGGGGCATACATAGGGTGTGATTGGCAGATTCTCAACAGCCAAAGCCGAAACTTGTGGACATCAAATGCTCTCTCCTGTAAGAGGAAAAGAAGATCAAGAACAAAGGAGAAACAAGCATCCCAAGAGAAGACCAACAACTCCTCTATGTGAAAGGGAAGAAGAGCGTAGTCTGTGACTTTTGTAAGAAATCTAGGCATATTGAGAAATTTTGCTATGCTAAGAAAAAGTTTCAAAGAGCATATCTTGCTACAGTCAAAGAAGATGAAGACAACATTGAAGAAGGAGGAGAAGAAGAACTCCAAGATCAAAAGGATAAGACTTACAAGTCCCTCTTTTGTAGCTCATTTTTTGATGATAGTCTTTTTTAGTTTAACATGTGGACTTGCCTTATGTTCCCACCATATGCTCATAAACTCTTCTTCAAAAAAGAAATTTATAGCTCTCTTTCCAATATATAACTCTCTAGAGAAACTCAGAGCCAAATTCTTTGATTTGTTGTCCTGAAACAGCTTTGCACAGTCTACAATCACAAATTTCTGCATGCAGTCCACTTCAAACATCGACCTTCCATAGACCATAACTTTCACATTCTTGCTCGGATCAACACCAAACTTGACAGAGAGATTTAGTAGGTGTCAAAGCACACTTTGAATATGTTTTCCATCATTTACAACCATCTGATCAACACCAGATTTCAAAAAACTGAATCTTCCTAAATAGTAAATTGGAAGCAACCTACTTTATATATAGTACTATGTACATTACCTACATCCTCTTTATTTACAGGATTCTACAGATATATTTCTTTAGATGGAACCCATTGATTCTACTTTTGTGAACAATCCGATCTAAATCTTGTAGCAAGTAAGTGTCATTTTTAAACTTCCGCTTGATGAGGAAAGGTCCTTCCCATCTAGCTCGAAACTTGGATTGAAAAGTGGAATCCAAGCTACTGTCATATCTCATAACCAACATTCCCTCTGTAAGATTCTTCTTCTTCAATTGTGTATTAAACCATTCCCTTCTCTTTGCAATATTTTTTTAATAACAATTCATTGCTTGTTGTCTATCCAACTATAGGGTATGCAAGTTTAGTCCTCTATCAATTCCCAATTCTATTTTATCTAACTGATGCTTTCTTACAAACTCCATCGTAGGGAACATGACATTTATAGGTAATAAAGAATTTTGACCATATACTAAGTGAAAATGGGTGAATCATGTACTTGTCTTCTGCATTGTTCTACAAGCCCACAAAGCTTGATGTAGATAATTGTCCCAATCTTTAGGATGATCTTCCACCAGCTTAAAGAGAATCCTCTATAACGTTCCATTGAATGCTTCCACCAATCCATTGCACTAAGGGTAATAAGGAGTAGAAAATTTGTGTTTCAAGTCTAGTTTCCATGTTAATTCTCTCAATAGCTTATTTCTAAAGCCAGGACCTTGATCTGCCACTATTTCTAGTGGTAATCCAAATCTGCAGCGTATGTCCTCCATGAGGAACTGAGTTACATCCTCTTTTTTGCAATTCCTTGTAGCCTTAGCTTCAGGCCATTTGGTCATATAATCAACTACAGTAATGATGTAAAAATTTTCTATTTTTGTTCCAGGTAAATGTCCAATAAAATCCAAACCCCACTTCTCAAATGGTCCATATGAAACAATGGCTTTAGCATGTTCTAGAATTAGTACCCTTTTTTGCATATGACTAGCAAGCATGACAACTTTTACACCAATGAGCAACATCAGCGCTCAAACTAGGCCAAGTAAGTCCTGCTAACATAAATTTCCTTTTGGTAAGCTCAAAACCAAAATGACCACCACATGCTTCCTCATGACAGGAAGATAAACAAGTAGGAATCTCAGAACTATCCAACACCCTTCTTAGTACATTATCAATCCCCTTCATGTACATGAACTGATCATTATGAGCACACATGACTTGACCTTTCTGACAATGGCATACCTTTTATATTTATCAACCAATGACTTTAACTCCCTAGTTTTTAGAAACTCTTCAGTCAAGTGAAGGATCTCCCTGCCCTCATATTTAGGATTATCCACCCTAATGGTGGCAGCAACATACTGCGAAAGAGCATTTTCAGCCAATTCATGAGCTCTACAGTTGTTCTCCCTACCAATATGCTAAATTTTAAATTTTTACAGATGCCTCATGAGGCATTTTATCTTAAACAACTAGTTCTTTAAAATATATTTATTGGCTTTCCAAACATTTTGAACCTATCTAACCACCAACATAGCATCTCCTTTTGCAACTATCTTCATGTATCCTAGCTGAATACATTGTTTTAGGCTAGCATGTAAACTCGCATATTCAGCTTCATTGTTACTTTGTATCTCTTTACTTTCTTGACTTCTAGAAAAGACTTCTCTATTTTCAGCATTCATAATGAAAAAACCCAGTCCTCCCTTTTTTAGCACTCTTCTGTAACTGCCATAAAAAACAAGGTATCATCTTTATCCTTCATCTCCTCATGAATTTGTGGATGCGGAATCAACTTCCATCTTATAACGATTGCACTTTCAACAAGTTCTTTATAAGTCGAGATATCAGCTAAGCTAGCTCTTATAGTATCCTCCTTCAAACATGTAAATTCAAATTCTTGCAAAGCCAACAGCCACTTATTAACTCTTGGAGCATTTTCTACAGATCACAAAACCTGTGGTGGAAATTGGGAACCAATAATTACTACAAATGGTTTTTGAATCAAGTATGATTTCCATCTTTTAACTGCATAAACCAGCCCCCATACCAACAATTCTTCTTCCATCCAAGATTTTTCAGTTGCTCCAATGGATTTGCTTATATAAAACAGTGGCCTCATATAAGACATCCGCTTTCCCTTCTACATTAAAATGGCTCCCATTGCATTTTTCCCAACACTAATACTAATGAAGAAAGGTTCATCCCAATTTGGAGGCATAAGAATTGGTAAAGTGCTTAACTTTTCTTTAATCTATAAGAATGAATCCTCTTCAACTTGCATCGAAACAAAGGATCCCTTTGAGTTGCTTTCTGTAAAGGATATACATATTCAGCTAGCATATGGAATGATCTTGATAGATAACTCAATTTTTGAACAAAGCTCATCAGTTATTTTACAGTTTTTGGAGAATCCATAAGAAGTAAAGCCTCAACTTTACTAGGCTCAGGTGAAATACCATTAACAGACACTTCATGACCCAAGAGTATCACTCTAGTTCTTGCTATTTTACATTTATCAAGGTTCAACTAACCACCATCCTCATCAAGTCTGCAAAAAACTTCATCAAATTTTTTAGAGTGTAATGCCCTTGAGATATACACACAAAAGTCATCCATGAATACTCGCAAAGATTTCCCAATGAAAGGGGCAAATACCCAACTAACCCATCTTGAAAAGTTGGCGTATGCATTCATCAGACAAAAAGGCATTAGTCTATAACAGAAGCATCCCCATGGGGTAATGAACTTTGTTCTTTTGATCTTCTTCTGCTATTTTTATTTGGAAATATCCAGAGTATCCATCACACACACTGTAAAATTCATGACTAGTCACTTGATCCAAGATCTCATCCTGAAACAAAAGAGGATAGTAGTCCCTCTTAGTAGCTGCATTAAGAGGCTTCAAATTAACACAGACTCTCCACTTTCCATTCTTCTTTGGTTTGATTACAATAACAGCAGACACCCACTCTGCATCATCAACAGGATAGACAAATTCAGCATCAAGCAACTTCTGAATTTCAGCTTTAATTACATTTTCCTGAATTGTACCAAGTCTCTTGAGGTTTTGATCCACTGGTTTATACCCTTCTTTCAATTTGATATGGTGCATAAATGCTATTAGTACCCCTCAGTTGGTGATATTTTGTAGCAAATAGTTTCGGATATTTCTAAAAAATGGTTGAATATTCATCTCTTTCATCATTAGTCAAGTAATTTCCCAACATATTCA
Source organism: Lygodium microphyllum (assembly GCF_053477565.2). Classification (NCBI taxonomy): domain Eukaryota; kingdom Viridiplantae; phylum Streptophyta; class Polypodiopsida; order Schizaeales; family Lygodiaceae; genus Lygodium; species Lygodium microphyllum. The sequence goes on from NC_141138.1 coordinate 57,985,904, forward strand.
TAAGCTTAGCAGTCCAACATTCATTTCAGGTTGCTAATCACATGTTTCCTGCATGAAGTCTATACTTCAGCAATATTTACCACTTCTTCCTCTCTTTTTGAACCTGGATTGACAACTTGAAGAGGTCAACATCCCTAAAGAGTAGGCTAGCTTCCCATTCTCTATCTTCCTCATCAAGGCTGGAATTTTCTGAATCACTACTTTCATCACCTCCAACATCACTTTCATGTCCATTTTGAATGATGGACCATGTTTTCATGTCAAAGATCACCCTCTTATGAACTGGCTTTTCTAGATAGAGTTCCAGTTGATCTATATACCAGTCTTGTCTGGATCTCATACCGATCAACCATGATCGTCCCAAAATGAGAGGATATGCCCCAAGTTTTGCAGGCATAACATGGAAATCCAAACATGCTCTTTGGCCTCCAATGTTGATTTCCAAGTTCTCAATGACTCCCAAACATTTCACTTTTGAGTTGTTTGCCATTTTAACCTTAAACAGTGACTTCCATGTCATTTTAAGATGCATTTGCAACATTACTTCTTCAGTGATTACACAAACTTGTGCACCACCATCAACATAAACTTGATCAATTTTCCTTTCATGTATCCATGTGTCCATGATAGGTATAATGTCTTTCACATCTGATAGGTATACCACTCCAACATGCCTAGTTTGGGTTTTTCATTTCCTAATGCTAACCAAACCATGCCATTGCCTCCTCAGAGATGAGTTCATCTGCAATAACTAACCATATGTAACATGAGCCTTTTTACCTTTTAAATCCTCAAGTAGGTTGTAAGGAACTTGATTGACTCCCAAAGCAAAGTCCCCCATTTGAATCTTCCTTTGTTGTCTAGCTTTCCTGCTGGTTTCTGGATCTCATCTGCAACCTGTTTTCCCTTTTTAATCCTTGCTGCCCTTTGAGTTTCAGTTTGAGTATCCCTCTCTCTGACTCTCTTGTTAGCAAAAACATCTGCATTTTCCCCATCATTAGACATGCTGGTTTTGATCAAATTCATGCCCGATGTGCCTTCATTAGGTCTTCTTTGTAACTATTGCCTAGTTGGTTCAAGTGGCCTTTGTTCCTGTTGAGGTCTAGCATCTTGCCTAGCATTCTCTTATGGCATGGGATACATCTCCCCTCTCGTTCTTCTTGGATAAGGGCAATCAAGAGCAATATGACCTCTCTTCCTGCAATTAAAGTATTCAAAGTTTTCCCATATATTTCTTGGAGGTCTTCTAAATCTAGGTTGCATTTGAGTCTGCCTTGCTTGCAATAGGCTCATATTCAAATTCAGATTTGCCAACTACTCCTGCAATTTATTAATCACATCATCATCAGGTTTCCTATGGACTTATTGAGTCCCATTCTCTACTCTTTCAAATGCCGCATGAAGATTCACAGCTTGCTGTCCTGCATTTCCTGCAACAGTGTCAACTTGATTAGGCCGTAAAAATGCATGCACAGCAAGACCTCTTGATTGATCCGACCTCAATTGTATTTTCCTTTGCTTTTCTTTGGCTATTTTGACTGCATCTTCATATGTACCAGGGTCTTTGATCAGAATCTTTTATTCACCATATAAGCATAATGGTGAGTTGCATAATCTTCAAAACCAAATCTGTTAACAGGGTATCTCAGGTTTGAGCAATGAAACAAACTTGTCCTTTTTCAAGAACATCATGGGAGGTTGCTCCATACTCTGTGCAATTTCTATCCATTTTGCTTCAAATCTCACAGCAAATTTAGACACTTCCTCATTTTCTCCCTGAAACATATTTTCCAATGATTTCCATAAACTCTCAGGAGTTTGCTTAGTTGTAAACCTTGTAAGGAACTCATTTTTAACTTCATTCCCATTTTCCCTTGTCTTTTCATTCAATAAGTTCCACCATAATCTTGCAGAACCTTCAAGCAGCATGCTGATCATTCGAAGCTTATCTGCATCAGTGTCTCTTCGATCTTGGTAAGCCATACATTCCAATCTTTTGATTCAAAGAAGACTTTATGCAATGGAACCACAACAGTTCCTAGTGGATCATCTGCTTGAGCATCGTCTTTATCAAAAAACTTGATCAGAACCTCAGTCACTTCATTATCTATATTGAAGGTAAACAGCTCATCCCAAACAGGATCGGTAGTAGACTTAATCACTTGGTTTTTCTGAATTTCCTTGTGGTAATAGATAACTGCATAGGGATCAAACTTCCCAAATGTATCTCAATCTAACAACCCATGAAATTCCAGAAGATGAAGCTCCAATATGCCTTGATTCTTCAAAGATGAGAACCAGAGGAACAACTAATTGTTTCTGCTAAGGAGTGAAGCCATGAGTCAACCAATCAGGAATTTTCTGCTAGAAGAAAATATAGCTCTCATAGCTTCGTCTATAGTAGCAATCTACTAGTTGACTATTGCTGAGTGCCAAAAACCAATACGGTGAAGAATGTACAGAATGTTGAAGAAGTAGAGGAGAGTGTATCCAAGCTAATCCGTGGTAGGAGATATTGTAGAACTGGCTGGTTGCCTTGGTTAAAGTATTCTTGTGCTATTCTTTTCATTATATTTCATGTAAATGGTATGATTAAAGTGATGCCTTGAAATTAAATCTATACTTTTGTTGATGTATATATCCACATGCATTTCGATATCAATGTTTATGTATGTTTACAAAAGTGTAAACATCTCTTAATGCCATGTTGATTTGTATGGCATATTGGTGATTATTGGACAAACTTAAAATGCTTATTATTTAGGGGTTAATATATACTTCTTTACATCTAATGCGTAGCTTATAATGCCTGAGAGAAGAACAATCATTCTCTCGATAGAAGTACGTAAGAGAAAAGATGAAGAAGGGAATTGGATCACTGATACATATCATTGCTCGTCTTGGGTACATATGCATCCAAGTATGAAGGGACCTTTCAAGGTGAAAGCATTTGCAATTGCAGATGTATCTAAGCACTAGAAGGGTAAAATTTTAGCTCTCAGACAAAGGAATGTTGATTCTCACCTTGTAACAAAGGGGTTTTTACAACATGTATTCATGCAAAAACAAATACATATTGCGCCCACTGTGCCCTTTCATCGAAACATTGCAAATAGTAAGTATTTACAACTCATTGAGAATGAGAAATTTCATGATACCTATGTAGCTTGTCTCATATTTACAGAAGTATACCCTTCAAATTGCTGTGAGTGGTAAAATGTTGAGAGTTTCACTGGTTCTTTTAAGTGTTACCACCTCGAAATTGGTAGATTGCTCTTTGAGGGGCGTAGAGCTAAGCAGCTCGCATAGGACCTTGTTTTTTCTATGACTCCAAGTACATATTGCCCAAGGGGAGTCGAGAATATGGAACCCTTGAGTCGATGCACATATCGAATCTTAATAGCATAGAATGGCCATTGTGTAGTAGCGACATTTTGCACATGTGTAGCACAAAAATTCCAGCAGACATATTGAATTCTATGAAGCCAAGCACTAACTCAAAGAATGTACATCTAAGCTGGTTCATACCGATTGCAAATTTTGCACACATGTTCAAGGAATGTAAGGGTTTCAGATGTACCAAAAGCACGTACATCATAAAAAATACATAAGAGGATTATGTAACAAGGATTCTAGGCAAAACTTGGACATAAAAAGTAACTCGTAGTCCTGACACAGTGAAGTGTCGAGTCACAACAAGGGACATGGCTTTCAAGTAAAATTTTTCTCTCTTAGTTGACTATTATCTTACTTTGGGATGAATTGGCTAACTTTCCTTTCCAAATTTAGGTACTTTGTCGCACGATAGACTTTATGCCTAGTGTTCAAGTATCGTAGATGGAGAATGCTCAAGAGTAAATGGTTGTGCCTTGATCAAGACATGCGTGAAAGTGCAGCTGTGTATGGTACTATCATTTGTGAGGGTCGCGAGCCCCAAGTATTGCAAATGGAGGATGATTGGCCCTTGAGTATAATGCGCCAGGAAATTACAATGTTAATGCAGAATTCACTTGTTAGCTTCTATTTTAAACTAGATGGTAGGAAAATTTGAAGCCGAGCTGAGGATACTATTACCAGCGGAAAGTGTGTGGCTCCACATATTTTAGAAATTGTAGAATCTCCCTAAAAATCCCAACACCACAAGTTGTAATATCCAACACATATAAATTTTTGGATTTTCTTGGCCAATAGAATATTGTCACTTACAAACTTGCAATATTTAGAAATTATGATATTTATGCAAAATCATACACTTATTATACACTTTTCATATCAACACATTTACATATGCATGTAAACTTTACAAAGACGTAAGTAAAGCCATAACTAAATATCGTATGCGAACAACCCTTAATGGTTTAAAAATTAAGTATTTTAAGGTAGAACTAGTTTAGTTCTTGTTTCATTGTTTCATTTCACACTTTCTCTCTTCATCTCTTTATATCCACCACATCCCTCCTACCTACTACGATGGATGCTCGCGCACACTTTGATGAGTGGATCCACAAGACTATCTTTGCCAACCAAGGTGATAAGATATTCTAGGTTTTCTCCAAGAACTTCAACCTTGAAAGCGTGTTCTCATCGCTAGATCCCCCCTTCAGGTTTTGGAAGACTTTGTGAGCACCATTGCTACATGCACATAGTCCATTTGAGGGATCCAACATGACTTGGGTGCCTTTGGAACAACTCATGGTATTGCAAGCAGGGAAGAATCACCAAAAAGTGCTGAATAGGTGTCTAGCCCATGTGGATCCTTTGCACAGACTATGCACTGTTCCCATGGGAAGTGTACTAGGTACATCACCTTTGGATCTCGTGGAGTGTGATTGTGCATTACCTCCTTGCATTGGATACACCCCTAGAGAAGGAGAGCGATGAAGATACAACTCCACAGGTTGTTTCTATCACATACACGAGAGAAAAACTGATTCAAGAGCTCATAAATATTGAAGAGGAACATCAGGTGGTGGTAGAGCAAGGGTTGGCTCTCATGGTGCCATCTTCTTCAGAATAGCCACAAGTCGACAAACCCAACCTTGCCTCCTTGACACCCATTGAAGTAGATGGTGTACAATAATTGCTTCTATGAGATGTACTGCAATACTTGGAAATGAGGGAAGAAGAGTTGTTTTCTATCCTAATTAGGGATTCAATGGAAGACCTGATCAATTATGATTACATGGATGTGCATCCGACAATGGCAGAGATTAGAAGATATGATGGCACAAGCTTAGATACTGTCAGTGCCATCATAGCAGCACAGGAGCATATTACCTTAGTTGAAGAAGATTACCTTGTGCCTGATGCTGAATTTGAAGCACTACTGTATGATTCATTTGGACCAAGGCCCCAGCTTCCTTCCAAGGAGTTTGTAGATGCCTGTGCCCAAAGAGGTATCTCCCTAACACACGAGAAAATGAAGATACAAGATGATCTGGAGAAGGTGAGATTTCTAACTACCATATATTTGTATGTGATGAAACTTGACGGTAGGGTGCGTTGGGTCCCCCGGAGTCCACTGGTGAAATCTTAGCAAAAAATGATGCCTGTAATTTCCCTGTCCGAAGTGGCCCCAGATGCCAAACCTCGAACAAGGTAGCAGGTATCATTTTCAGGTGAGATTTCACCGGTGGACTCTGGGGGACTTGACTCACCCTATCGTCAAGTTTCATCACTTTCTGATAACTCTAGGTTAGTCGCTAAATATATTGTTTGATTTGACTTTTTCATTCAAGACATACTGTATATAGATGAGTTTGTCATCAAGGTAAGGAGGAGCTCGACATGCGGATCGACGGAAGGATTCTGCTCTCTGAAGGAGTATATTGGTAACCTTGTTGTAGATTTGGTGGTCTTCCATAAGAAGTGCTCACCAGGAGGGCAAGAAATAATCATGAAAATTCAAGCTTTGACCAACTTTGTACCTTTTCGAGCGATACCTATGACATCTGCCTTGAAGAAGGTGGTGCTAATCAAGCGGTCAAAGCTTCTTTACTTGTTTGACCAAATGCATGGTAGAGCAATGTGTGTGCTTGCTACATTAGGTGACCTCGCTAAAGTGTCAAATCCGCTTCTCCAAGAGAAAGAGCTGAAGGGGTAGCACATCATTTTTGAAGCAAAGAAGGAACTTATATTTTCATCAGAAGCTGGCCCCTCCTCTCCACTGATGAAGAAGCCAAGGAACAATTGAGAGTTCTGTTGGCTATCGGCTTTTTGTATCTACCATCACTAACAACCATCACATGTATTTTTCTTGATGAATATAAGATACTTTACTTTGTCCCTACAAATAAATATTTATTAAATAAATGTGTGGTTCGTATAAGTGTGACGATAATGTGTGGTACATGAATGATGCATTTGCATACATTAACATAATTCAACGCGTAGTACTGCACTTACAATTGTGTAAGTGTGACGATAATGTGTGGTATGTGAATGATGCATCCGCATACATTAACATAATTTAATACATAGTATTGCACTTGCGATTGTGCATAAGCAATAACGTAACTTGTATCCGTACGTATTACTACTTTTGATGTGTTTGTACATTAAACAAAAATTAAGAGTCATGCGTTTCAAGAAACAAAACAAAACAACTTTACTCAATTATTTAAATTCGGTACACATCGCATGAGATATTATGTATATTTAAATAAATATTCCAATGTGGCAGAGTATACAAAAAATTTTGGCCTTCCAAGATGTTATGGTGCTATAACACTCATTACAAACCTTGCATCATTAATCTAGTAAACTATGGCAGAGTCCCCTTGCCGTGTCGAAGCCGAATGATAAAGTTGATGTCTTTATCTGTGATTATGACACGCTTTGCATGGATGGACGCAAGCTATGTATCATCAAACAAGTCGATGAGAAACCCCTTTACAGTTGTTTGTAGGGCCTCCATAGTTGCAGAAATCCACCTTCCTACTGATGGGCCATGCCGCACTCGTGCCCAAAATATTCCCATCCCTTTCAGCTCCAAGTCTTGCATGACTTCTCAAGTAACCTTTTGAAAAGAACTTTTCGGGATGACAAGCTCGTATCCGCGTTGGATTCTTATTATCTCTCAAAGGGCAACAATGCCTGATTTCCATCTCCTCTTCTTCTGTGGTGATCCTTATGCTCTATGGGGAGCACCTATTGCTGCATTCAAAGAGGCACCACCTTGTGCTCGAGGTGGCAGGCCTTAGCGTGATGTCTTCCCGGGGCCAAAACTGCGACATGCTTGCTTGGTGTGTGCCAGGCAAGCTCGAGGAGGGCAAGACGGAGAAGAGACAGAGGTTGGGGATGTGAAAATGGAGGAATCAAAGAAAGCAAGATGTGAAAATGAGAAGAAGAATGAACTTTTAACCCATTTAAATCCCAAAACTGGGTTAACCAGCTTCATATGCACTGTCCATCGTGTGATCGTAAATCCATAACCTTTTATCGGAATGCAACAAAACTTCACACGCTCACTCGTTAGGTGGCCAAGAGCCCAAATTACTTTAGAGGACTAAACCAAGTTACGGTCAAGAATAAGTACCCCGTACCCAAGATAGATGAACTTTCAGATCACCTACACGGAGCCAAGGTTTTTTCCAAGATTGATCTAAGGTCTGGATACTATCAAATCCGAATCAAGGAATAAGATATCCCAAAGACTGTCTTTAGTGCACTAGGTGTGGTCATTATAAAATTTTGGTCATGCCATTTGGATTGATTAATGCCCCAGCCACATTCAACCATCTAATGCAAGATATCTTTTGACCATATCTAGATGATTTTGTGCTAGTACTCTTTGACGATACACTAGTGTACTCCAAATCAATAGAGGAACATGAAGGTCACTTAAAGATCCATCTAGTAACACTTCGTGAAAATCAACTCTATGCCGCCAAGATGAGTAAACATGTAAATTTTCTCACTGACAGGATTGAATATCTTGGATACATTGTTTCTGCTAATGGAATCTCAGTAGACCCTACCAAAGTAAAAGATATCCTAGAATAGCCAATACCTAAGATAGTAAAAGAAATCAGAGAATTTTTGAGACTGACGAATCTTCATCAAAGATTATTCCCTCATTGCTACACCCTTGACAAATATTTTGAAGAAAAATACAGTAATCATTTGGATAATTAAGCATCAAGAAATCTTTGATTAGCTTAAAGAAGCTGTAACCACTGCACCTGTACTAAAGCTCCATGATTTGAGTCAACCATTTGAGGTGATCAGTAATGCAAGTGGACTTGCAATCGGTGGGCTGCTAATACAAGAAGACCGGTGGCCTATACTTCCTGAAAATTGAATCCCTATGAGTCCAACTATGCCACTCATGACCTTGAGCTACTTGCAGTAATCCATGCCTTGAGACTATGGAGACACTATCTATTGGGAAGGAAATTCACTTTAGTGAGAGATCATAAAAGTCTTAAGTGGATCTTCACCCAATCTGACCTAAACATGAGGCAAAGAAGATGGATAGAGATACTGCAAGAGTTTGATTTTGAAATCAAATATTCTTTAGGGAAGGACAACGCTATTGTAGATGCCTTTCGAAAAACCTTTCTTAACATTGTCAAAGTTCAAAGCTTAAGAATCATATCCATACCTGATAACCCTATACTTGAGCTTGTATACCAAGCTATTTCTTAGGATAAGAAATATGAATGACTCATGGCTAAGGTACTTCAAGGAGGAAGATCTGACAAAGAAAGGTCTAATATTAAGGATTATCATGCTAGCGAAGGTTGTCTATATTACCATAATCGCCTTTGTGTCCCAAAAGTACTAGAAGTGAAGTTATTAATGGAAGTGTTTGAGAGTGTTTTGGATGATATTGATTATGTTTTGGAACCTCATGATGATTCTAAGTAGAAATATGAAGCTCTGTGATATTCTGATATTTTCTGTTGAGGTTTTGATTGGTTTTGATACCTTTTGTATAGCTTCTGTTTTGTTCTGATTTTCTTCTGTATGAAGCATGGATTGATGATTGATGAAGGTTGAAATCTTTTGAAATCTTATTGAATAGTTTTTTATAGTTTGGAGTGGTTTTAGTATGAGTTATGTGATTTTTTTGTTCTCTGATGACCTTCTATAACCCTCTGTAGACCTTCTATAGAGCCTTTGTCTATGCTCTGTTCCTGTTCTATTCTGTTCTGTAGATCTTCTGTAAGTGTTCTGTAGAATGTATGTGTGACTTTGGAAAAGTTTTCTAACTTTTGAAAAGGATGAATCTAAGTTCAAAAGAGCTAAAAAAAATGGAAGAAGCAACTGCTGAAGACTGAAGAGAAGACTAGAGTGACAGTGATAGTAGTGAGCTATGAAGAGACACTATAGTGGCTCTAGTGCCTCTTCGTATCAGCCATACCTCTTGGGAGGTGCATCCACGACCTAAGAAGGATTATGGAGAGTCATTATTGAGTATTGTAGTGAAGAGATGATGTATTCTATCAAAACAGTGTATCTATATATGAGAGATTGAGAGAGAAAACTATGAAGACATTGAAGATGAATACTATGTGATTGATTTCCATTCAAAAATTGTGTATTCTTTTATGTTCCTTTTTCTATTGAAGGATTCTGTGAAGAAGTTGAAGATTATGGTTGATTCTATCAAATCCGTGGGAGATATCTACTATGATGCTGCGTGAAGAATTGCTGTTTTCTTTGTTTTGGTCATCAAAAGAATGAAATAAAAGCTTGTTGATGTTACAAGATAGATTTTCTTGCAGTAGAATCCCCTTTTCCTTGGTGTTCCTATGTAATGTGTCCACTAGTATCATCCAGGACACGTCTTAGCAGTCCATCGGAAAGGATGTCTAGAAAGCTCCGCCCGGCACTCCCATTGAATATTACAGGTTTTGCGATCTAGGTCTTCCCGCATCTGCCACGTAGCGGAAGTATCCTGGCCGTTCCCACTTAGGATCGACCGAAATTAGGGTTTTCCTGATGGGTCATTAGCTAACAGCAACCAGCGTCAGACCCGAGCGAACTACTTTACGCAGAAACGCTAGGTCTAAAGCGGATTCACGCTGCACTTGGTTCAAGGAGAATGGGAAACGAGAGGGATGCAAGGCTCAACCTCTCTGCCATAAGGCATAGTCCCATTCCGTTCCCCTAAAACAGCGTAAATCGGGTAAGATGTAACTCTAGGTCATTGTTCTTGTTATTCGTTTTGATGATGATGCTCATCCCACTGTTCTTCGAGATTTTTGAGAAAAGTTCCCAGCTAACCGGGACCACCCAACCGTAGGACGGACCCATGGCGCATCCTCCGCACTTTCCTCGGTTTGTTTTAGTTATGTAATTATCTAACACATTAATTTGACATATAACAATCAGCTTCATTAATTAACCCTGTTAAGCACTGGTTCCTTCACATAATCTTATCACGTGACATAGAAAAACAATATCAAGAAAGTTCTTTTAGCATTTCATCATTTTATCTTTGAAATACAAAGAGTTACGCCTGTAGGCTTGTCCATAATCCGCCCGAAGGCCATCCAGTAATCCTCAGGGATCACTATTCCAAGCTTCCGCCCGTAAACTAGTATGCGGGCCTCGAGATCCAATCCCGAGTCACGTTAGCCTCTTGTGTAGGACCTAGAAGGTGAGGGATTTACGGCCAGAGCCCCCCTGGCACCCAAGCGTCCTCCTACTCCAAGTAGAGCTCAACGGAGAGACCTCTCGCGGCGGGTTCGGTCCACGTTCCCGGTGCGGTCAACAACCCCCTTGGTTAGGGTTAGGCAGGTAGTCGGGGGTAACTGAAACTGCCTCTTCCTTCAGGCCTTTAACCTGAAGTATAGGTACTCATTTAATTTGTAATTCATAATTCAAACAGAGCCCTAAAATCTCTAGCAAGCACAAACATTTCCATTAATCAACCCAGTTGTATGGCAAACTGCTAAGGAAGTGTTCTTTCCTTTTTGAGTGTATCAGCACTCATTCCTAAGGTGTCTTGTAAATTGGCAAGATCTTTTTCATTCCAGTGTAGGGCATATCCAACTTGGTTAACCCTAAAGTGCCTTAGATATGCTAGTTTCCGGTTTATAACTTTTCTTATTTAGAAGGATATCCAAAAATACATCTTTTTGCAAGATAACTTGCGTAGGGATCTGCCGTCCTTGATGAGAGTTTTTACCCTTTCTCCTTGTGAATCAATCGGAAGACTAAATGATTTCATACTTGTTGCACAAGTCCTGCGATGGAATAATCTGTTTAGATTCTTTAAGCTGACGTATGTCAGGCCTAGGGTTTCTTCTTTTAAGAACCTTAGGGACAAACCCTAATTTCTTATATTTACGAATTTATTGTCCCTACAGTAAGGAAAGTAGTCAAGTGCTTAGGGTATGAATGTTTCTATGTTTAGATTGGTTTAGTCATCTTTCGGAAGGTAACATTAATCTTCTTGTCACGGTTTTGCTATCCTTGTGACAATTTACTTTCCAGTCAATACAGCTTAATTTTAACTTCCGTTTTCCTTACAGATGAACTCATGCCAAATAACAACATTTGCCTTGCTAAGATGTGCAATTAGCAAAGATAACTTTCTAGTAATTTGAGCATCGAAAGAAACCTTTCATGAATTTAACCATTTACAATGATTCGTTGCGAAAGGAATAAGACTAATGGTGCAAGATATAATTTCTACACCTTAGGATTTAGCTAAAATATACTACTATAGTAAATGGTTAATCTTGCTCGTAATTTATAATGCTTGATGCAATTTGAAGAAAGCTAAGCTCTATACATTATCATTCATAAGCTAAACTCCTTCGTTACAAATAACTCGAACAAATATATCCTATCCTTAACAATTTTTATTTGCATGATCGACTTAAAACCGAATTAAAGCCAAGAAGAAAAACCTGGTTTTGGGGTGAGATATCCGCATGGATACCGGGAGATGACCCTCCCGCAGCTACACCTTGGACTTTCTTCGGCGGCATCGTAGTTCGAATGTGAGATATCCTTTTCCTCTTTCTTCTGGAATTCCACCGTCTCTTTGGATCAAAAAAAGTTTATGGGTGAGTGTGGTTTTGCAACCACGGAACCCTTGGAGGATTTTGACTTGGGGTAGAAGGAATAGAAAGCACTTATTCTCCTTCCTTCCCTTTCTTTTATTTTTTTTCCACTCTTCCTCCTTCACTCCTTCTTTTCACTCCCTCTACTTTCCCTCCCTATAATTTATCTCACGGCTACTTTTCCCTTACGGGATATCATCCGAGGCCATGATGATGATTTGGATTTTTAGGTTTAAGGGGGAATAATAATAAGGGGGATACGGGGGATTAAGAGGAAAGCTTAGGGAGTTGTGGAAAAAAAAAAAAGAAGAGTTATGGGGGGGGGGGGGGGGGTTGAAAAAGGGTTAAAAGGGTTATGAGGGGGTGATAAGGCTTAGGGGAATAAAACGGGGGGGGGGGGGGGGGGGGTAGGTTCCCAAAGTCAAGGGAGGGGCTTAAGGGAAAGGGAGAATTTGAAATCCTAAAGGGGTGTGTGATTCCAAAAACCATGGGAAGGGCTAAGGGGCTTTTTGAAACCCGGGGGGTGTGTTGGTTCCCAAGGCCAAGGAAGGGCTTAAAGGGGGGAAAAGGGGCTTAAGGGTTAATACGGGGGAGGGGGGAAAAAAAAGGTTTTAAAAAGGGCATAAGAAGGGGGGGTGAAAGGGGGCTTAGGAGGCCCCTTAGAAGCTTCCCCCCCAGGAAGCTTCTAAGGCTTCATGCCACGTGAGCTGGGGGGGGTTTTTTAGGGCCTCCCGTCGACGGCTATGCCCAGGTGGCAAGAATCCATGGCGGCTCCTTACCAACATGCGTGCCTATGTCCCTCGGCTTCTCCCTCCTTCAGGCCCTCTCTCTCTGCGACGTTATGGTGGCACTCCCTCCCTCCTTTCGTCATGGCAGCAACATAGGGTATTTGGCAGCCCTCCCTTACTTCCCTCGGCGTTTCCTGGCTCTCCCTTCTTCACGACCACCCTCACGCAATCACGGCAGCTTCCCTCTTGATCTTCCGCCCCCCCTTCAGTGTGTCGACCCTGATTTAAATAGGGGAGGGGAGGGGGATCCTCCCTCCCCTGCGTGTCATCACGCATGCTCCCCCCCACGCTCCAAGCTCCACCAAGGAGCTTACTCAATCCTTCTATTCCCCTCCCCCTCCAGCTCATCAGTCGGCTGGGGGGATAAGGGGGGAATTTTAAAAAAAAATTCATTTATCCAATTCGTTTTTCATTTGAGGTAGTTCACGCATGAGTTAAGTGAATCGGAATATTACATTCTCTCCCCCTTGGAGGAATCAAGATGTCCTCATCTCGAGATAAACTGGGGATATTGATGGTTGAGAGAGCTTTCATCTATCCAAGTGGCATCCTCTTCGGGATAATCTTTCCACTGGACGAGGCATTCTCTCAGGGTTCTAGATCTTAACTGTCTTTCCCTAACATCTAAGATCCTATCTGGCCTTAGTTCAAGGACTCCTTGACTAGGCATTACAATTTGTTGGTCATCAAGTACATGATTAGGGTTGGGTACATATTTTTTCAATAGGCTGATATGGAATACATTGTGAACTTTAGGTTCTCAGGGAGTTGCAATCTATAAGCATTGGGTCCTAGGCATTTGAGAATTTTGTATGGCCCACAATACCTTGGACTTAGCTTCTTGCATTCTCCTAGGGATAGAGAACTCTTTTTAGGGCGTACACGAATGAAGACCATGTCTCATTCTTTGAAGACTTTATCTTGACGTTTCAAATCTGCGTATGCCTTTTGTCTATCCTTGGCCGCTTGTATGTCTTGTCTTATTGACCTTATTTGATCATCCATGTCCTTCAACATCTGTCTTGACGCTTCAACTCTTAGGTTTGGATCAGAAAAGTTTAGGGGACTTCGAGAATCCTGACCATACAATGCCTGGAAAGGAGTCATCTGAATGCTCTGCTGGTAAGAAGCATTGTAGACAAATTCAACCAAAGGCAAGAATTGAATCCACCTCTTCGGCTCTCGACAGCAGGATGCCCTAAGCATATCCTCGATGACTTGATTTACTCGCTCTATTTTGCCATCCGTTTGGGGATGGTAGGCGGTGCTAAAACAGAGTTGAGTCCCAATAGCTTCAAAGATAGCTCTCCAGAAGTGTGATGTGAAGAGAGAATCTCGATCACTAATGATTATTCTAGGTAACCCATGTAGCTTGAATATCTCCTTGATAAACAATCTTGCAATGTCGGAGGCTTTATAGTTTGTCTTTACTGGTATCAGGTGTGCAACCTTGGTAAGCATGTCAACCACAACCATAATGGAATTGTATCCTCCTTGGACTTGGGGTAAGCCAACAACAAAATCCATACTGATGAATTCCCATTTCATTTGGGGAATGTCAAGCGGTTGCAGTTTCCCTGGCATCATGACATGTTTGGCCTTGATACGTTGGCAAGACAAACACTCAGTGACATACTTGAGAACGTCACCTTTAAGCCTCTCCCAATGGTAGCTCTTCCTAACTACATTAAGAGTCTTAGCATAGCCAGGATGTCCTGTGAAAGGAGAATCATGAGCTTCCCATAATATCTTCTGCTTAAGTGACTGGCTTGTTGGTATACACAGCCTTGTTCTGTAGTAGACAAGTCTATTATCAATGGAAAATTCCTGATACTTAGCTTGCAACTTCTGATTCTGCTCCTTGGTAGATATTTCCTTTATCATTATTTGGTAGGCCAAATCATGGCATGCTTCCTCTCTAGCTAGTTCAAGTATAGGGTTTTTTGGCATAGATACTTTTGTAGCCAGAGATCTGGCCGTTGATGGATTTTGCAAGATTAGGGAATTTAGGAATGTCTTGTGACTGAGTGCATCGGCAACTACATTCTCCTTCCTTGGTCGGTACTTGATTTCAAAATCATATTCCTCCAATACTTCAATCCACCGATGTTGCCTCATGTTGAGCTCGTTTTGGGTAAAAATCCATTTGAGACTCTTATGATTGGTTACTAGAGTAAACTTGTTACCCAACAGGTAGTGTCTCCAAAGCTTTAGAGCATGGATGATAGCTAGTAATTCCAGATCATGTGTGGCATAATTCTTTTCATGACTCTTCAATTTCCTTGAAGAGTATGCTACTGGATGACCTTCCTACATAAGTACACATCCCAAGGCAAGAATGCTAGCATCAGTTACTACCTCGAACTCCTTATTGAGGTCAAGAAGTTTTAGAATAGGTGCTGATACCAAACTTTGCTTTAGTTTGTCGAAGCTATTTTGTTCTGAAGTTGACCATGTAATGGAAGTCTACTTCTTTACTAAATCTGTAAGAGGTGCTGCAATCAAAGCATAGTTTTTGATGAAGACCCTATACCATCCTGTCAATCCAAGAAAGCTACGTATTTCTTTGATGGATACTGGTATTGGCCATTCAAGCACATCTCTGACCTTGGCAGGGTCTACTGATATTCCTTCTAATGATACTATGAATCCCAGATATTCAATTTGACGCTTGAAGGATGCACACTTCTTCATTTTTGCATACAGCTTATGAGACCTCATTGTCTCAAGGACAATCCGAAGTTGAGGTTCATGATCTTCTTCTTGTTTAGAATAGACTAAAGTGTCATCAAAGAAGACAAGCACAAAATCATCAAGATATGGTCTAAAAATATCATGCATTAATCTATTGAAGGTGGCAGGTGCATTTGTAAGCCCGAATGACATAACCAGGAACTCAAAGTGCCCATATCTTGTATTGAAGGCCGTCTTTGGAATATCTTCTTCCTTGATCCTTATCTGATAATAACCCGACCTGAGATCAATCTTGGAGAAGATCTTTGCACCTTGAAGACGATCAAGAAACTCATCTATTCTAGGAATATGATACTTGTTCTTGACTATTGATTGATTCAACCCTCGATAATCAATACATAATCGAAGTGTCCCATCTTTCTTTTTCTGGAATAGTACTGGAGCTCCCCACGATGAGTTGCTAGGCCGGATGTAACCCTGATCTAACAGTTGCTTGAGTTGTTCCTTCAACTCAATTGCTTCCGGTATGGATATTCTATAAGGTCTTTTTGCGATTGGTGCAGCTCCAAGCACTAGCCTAATCTCATGATCTACTTCTCTTTGAGGCGGAAGTTCAATCAATTCCTCAGGGAATACGTCAGCGTATTCCTTTAGCCAAGAAGGTTCCTCATGAGATTCTTGCTTTTGATCCAACTTGTTGAGTTTGATCAGGTAAACGGGTAATCCTTTTCTGACTCCTTTTATGATCCGAGATACTTTGGCTAATTGGATTCTTGGCACTCCTGCCTCACCTTGAGTTGTGACAAATTCCCTTTCAGAGTTTTGAAAGGAAACTTGACCCTTTCCATAGTGAATGTGGGCGTCATTGGGCTTAAGCCAATCCATTCTGAGTAGACACTCATGGATACCTAAATTCATGACTCTGAATTTGACTAAAGTCTTCTTTCCTCCCAGAAAGAATTCTACCTTAGCAGTTTGCCTGGTACAAGTTACCTCACGACCGTTTGCCAATTCCACAAGCAGGGTAGGTGCTTCTACTGTGGCTATTCCTAATCTTTTTGCACATGCTGGTGAGATAAAGGAATGTGTAATGCCACAATCAATCAAGGTTTTGAAACCTTTACCTTGATAGTCTGACGGTGTCTGAATCACCGAGAACTGGCGATTCGGCCCTTTCTTATGTAAAGCGGCATGGACTGTCGCTCTTTCAAATTCTGCTCCCATAGTCGGATCTTCCTCTTCTTCTTCTTCGTATCTTTGCCTATTGGCAATGCAAGCGGTTCTTCCTCTTCCATGGGTGGCGGCTCCTTGACCGCGGCCTGCACCTTGGAAAGGCGTTTGACGATGTCCTCCGCTGAGCTTGGGACATTGCCTCTTGAAGTGACCGGGTTCGTTGCAGTGGAAACAACGGAGGTTTCGGTCGTTACTTTGAGTAGGAACAAAGTTGTTGACGTTATTTGTACTTGCTTTCTTCCTTTGTCCCTGATTGTGACCTTGAACTCTCTTCATTTGAGGTCTGAATGCTCCTCTGTTCGGGTCACTATAGGACCAAGTTTTGTTACCCCTTGGTCTAGCTTGCACCTCCTGAATTATAGGCACCGCTTGAATGAGTGCATCCTGAAGATCTGATGGACGCATAGATTCGAGACGGGTATTTACGGGTGGATTTAAGCCCGCACAAAATTTGGACACCTGCTGCGTCATGTCCATCTGTGGTGCATACTTTAAAAGTGAGACGAATTTAGAGTAGTATGCGTCAAGAGTGAGTCCTAGCTGTTTTAGCTCGTAGAACTCATTCATTTTCTGCGTACGATATGCAGGTGGCAAATATCTTCCCTGCATGGCTTTCTTCAACTTCTCCCAGGTAACGGACCCCTCTGAAGTCCCTTGATCCCCACACCATTGCTTCCACCAAAGTCTGGCTTTGCCGGTGAGTTTTAACTTGGCGAGCATGGCCTGATTGGTAGGTGCAGTACCAGCTGCTTCAAAGTAATCCTCCATGGATTCAATCCAAATTTCAGCATGAGACTGGACGAATCTGCCTCTCCCGTCAAACTCGGGTGGCTTTATCTGCTTGAGGAGGAACTTCTTCTCCTGGGTCACAGTAGTACTTGATGTAGGGGGCGAATTTGGAGCCTGTACCTGGGGTTGTGCCTGGTTAAAATTTTTCTTAACGTTATTATATGATAATCGACGTTAGGTTATCTTTCATTTTTAGTTCAACTATCTCGTAAACAATGTAGCTACTTAACTTTTTAACAACTCTTATGCACAGTCAGATATTGATAAAAAGAAGTCTTTATTTGTATTTACATGGGCATAGCCTTATACAATGTTTCGTGTGATGATAATCCAATTGTATTGCATTTATCTACAGGAACTGTGTAATAGTAGGGTTTTGGGTCATGGATATTTAGGAATCGATAGTTCATTGGAAGTTCAGGATACCCTTTCCCTTGGATAGACAGCTGAGGGAGAGCTTTTTCAATCAGGAAAAGGATAGACAGCCATGTCCTCCACTAACTTCTTCATTCCACCTTTACCAAAGTTCTACATGCCAAACAAAGGTCTCGCTGCTTCGGAGTTGATTCGAGAATTCGAAGAGAGGTATAGTCAGCTTGATGCCATTGAACAAAGAGCATTGGATGTTGAAAAAGTTGAGCTTTTCTTGCAAACTGCAGATCCTGCTCTTCAAGAAGAATTGGGTGAGCTTCTTGAAGATCGCACGAAGCCTATGGGTCTTAAAACTGATTGGCAGGATGCTCAGGATGCAGTCTCGACTTTGACCAAGAGGAGGATATGGAAGACTCGCCTACAGAATGGTTCCATGCCACCTACACCATCATCAGCTCGTATACCTACTTCTATCCCTGTTATTTCTTCTCCTCCTCAGCCAGTTTCTTGGCCTATGCCAGTGCCTACTGTTTCCACTCCACCTATTCCTCCTGTTCCACGACCGATGCCTACACCTTCTGCTCCAAAACCATCCGCTCCATCGGTGCCTACCTCTCTTGATGACATAATCAAAGGCATCACAGATTTGACACTGAAGTCAGTCAAAGCGGAGTTGGTGGGTAAGTTGAAGGAGCAGTTTGCTTCGACTGCACCTACTACTTCTTCTAGCGCTCCTACTGCACCTACGAGTGCTCCTAGTGCACCTAGGAGAGATCGGAGATGTATTTGGTGTGATAGTACGGACCATCAGCATTGCAGGGATTGTGACTCTTTCCAGGATGCAAGGAGGAAGAATGTGGTATATTGGGGGCAAGATGGTAAGATTTGGTTGACTGAGACATGAGCTCCACTTGCTACCAACTTTGGTAAAGGTGAAATGAAGAAGTTAGTGGAGGACATGGCTACGCGTACTTCTTATGTGACAGCTAGAGGTGATGCTTCTACATATGGAGTACAGATTGAGAAGGGATCAGAGACTCAGTCCGCACTATGGACTTATGCTATGGAGACTGCAAACAAGGGGAAAATTCAGCAAACTGTTTTGACTAGTGCAGGCTCTAGCATCAGATCAGAGACAGGTTGGGACTCGCCTGTTGACAGGTATTCTATTTATGCTTATTTGGCTAAGTCTCATGGTGCAGATGTACTTGTTGAGGAGAAGCGTAAGAGGGATGAAGAAAATCCAAGCGCAGCTAAGAAGACAAGACGGGGTGAGTTTGTTACTCCACCTACTGCAAGACCGTCTTCAAGACCAGGGCCAGATCGACAGATGGAAGATGCTCAAAAGAGAGAAAAGAGGCAAGAGCCTAGAGAGAGAAAGCAGCCAGGGTTCAGATTGATGTCCGATATTGAGACATCTATAGACATGAGGAAAATCTTTAATGATAAGATACTTGGCAGTGAGGTGACTTTCACTATTTCTGAGATTTTGGGCATCTTAAAAAGAGAGTTTCAGGATCAGTTTCAGGAGGTCCTGAAGAGGAAAAGACATGCATTGTCTACTACTGATACACAGGGAGTTTTGATTGGGGAGTTGGATGAGGATGAGGATGAGGTTATGGTTGATAATGCTTCTGTTTTTCCGCAGGTAGAGAAGAGGGTTCAGCCTATGCATTATGCTGAAATTGATGAGCCTGTCATGATACCGCGTAGTCACTTTTCGCGGAGCCATTGGGCTAGGGCAACTACAGAGACGATGGTAAAGATTGGAGAGAAACAGGTGCCTTATGTTGCATTGGTTGATCATGGTTCAGAGATTAATCTCATAGTTCGTGGAGTTTATGAGAGTAATAGATGGTCTATGGATGTAGAGCATGGGTGGCGTATGAGAGCCGCCAATAACACTGCAGGTGATTTGTATGATGCCTGTCCTAGTGTTAGGGTTTCTATTGGTGATGTAGAGGAGGATTTTCATTTCTTTGTGTAGGATTCATGCTCTTATCCCATAATTCTTGGTCAGCCATTCATTACAGAAATGCGCATGGAAACAAAGGTCATGAATGATGGATCTGCTTATGCACGGATTCGCAGTAAAAATGGTATGAGAGCAGTTCAATTTATGACTGTATGTGTGAACCATGTTAGAAACAGAGATACTCTCAGAGATGCACCTTTGCCCATTGTGAGGGATTCGGGTTTTCATTAGGTACCGCCGTTTCGCGAGACGATGGT
Source organism: Lygodium microphyllum (assembly GCF_053477565.2). Lineage (NCBI taxonomy): Eukaryota > Viridiplantae > Streptophyta > Polypodiopsida > Schizaeales > Lygodiaceae > Lygodium > Lygodium microphyllum. Next base: position 58,006,035 of record NC_141138.1, read on the forward strand.
GGTACAGAGGAGAGGAGATTGGAGTTCTCGCCTCCTGGCAGCAGTGTTTTCTCCTCCGGTTTTATTGGGATTTCAGTAAACAGGTCAATGAGTTATCAAAAGACTTCTAGGTTGCCTAGAGCTGCCAGGCAGTATATATGCAGGAAGGAGAAAAATTTGAAAAATGCAGGAATTTTGGAGGATGATGAGCACATAGATGGGATGTATGACAGTGTGATTTGTGAAGATACGATGACAGAGATGGGAGATATGCTGAAAACTGATATGCTGAATTGTCACAGTAATGTATTAGTGCAGTCCCTAGACATATTTCATGAAATTGCAGATTTTATGTCACAGATTGAGTCAGAGGCTGAGGAAACTCAGCAAAGAGTGTTGAGTGCTGAAGAAATTCAGCAAACAGAGTTTCCAGCTGGTTATGATCAGCTTTCAGAGAGACAGAGGGCTGAAAATTTTCAGCCAACAGAGTTTACTGCTGAAATATTTCAGCATTCAGAGTTTGGGGTTGTTCCTGTGCAGTCCATAGAGCAGAGGGCGGAGAATATTCAGCCATTGGAGTGCAGAATTGCTGATTTACAGCAAGGTTTATGTAATGCAGAAGAGCATAATGAAGCTAGGGTTGACACGAAATACAAAACTGTGGATAAGAAGGTGAAGCCGGTTGCTGTACCACTTCCACCTGACAGTGATCAGCAAATAGAGAGGGCTGCTAAACAGCAAATTTTGAGGAATCCGGAGCATATTGGTCATAAATTTTCAGCAGAGACTCTTGCTGAATTGAAAATTGGAAATGGTGATTTCTTGCTACCCATAGAGAAGCAATGCTTTCAGGAGATGCTTGAGCGTCATGGAAGGGGAATTGCTTTTTTTCCACATGAGATTGGATGTGTGAATCCTGATATTGTTGCTCCTATGGTCATTTTTACTATTCCTCATATTCCATGGAATCTTCGACCTATTCCAGTGCCTAAAGCACACTTGCCAAAGCTGATTGATTTATTAAATGAGAAAATTAGGATGGGAATCCTTGAGCCTTCATCTGCACCATACTCAAACAGGTGGTTTACAGTTCCAAAGAAGAATGGTACTCTCTGATTTATTCAGGACATGCAACCAGTGAACAGAGTTACTATCAGGAATGTTGGTATAGGTCCAGTTGTGGATGAGTTTGCAGAGGCATTTGCTGGATGTGCCATCTATTCTTTGGGTGATTTGTATTCAAGATATGATCAGTTTCAGCTGGCTTTGGAAAGTAGGGACATAACCACCATGAGAACTCCTATTGGGCTTGTCAGGATGTGTACCTTGCCTCAAGGTACCACTAATTCTGTTGCGCATATGATGAATGCCATGCATAAGGTCCTTCGTGATTACATACCTCAGCTTACTATGCCTTTCTTGGATGATGTGCCCATTAAGGGGTGTGCAGAAGAAGAGAAGAATGAGAGTCTAAATGAGCAGGGATGCAGATATTTTGTGGCTGATCATATTTCAGCATATGAGAAGATTTTGGCCAGGTTAGAAGAAGTGAACTTGACACTTTCAGGGCAAAAATCTGTTTTTGGAGTGAATGAGGTTGTCATTGTTGGACATATGTGTGGATATTATGGCAGAAAACCCTCACCTGATAAGGTGAATGCTATTGGCAAGATTGCAGAGTATTGTTCTACTACTTCAGAGGTACGGAGATTCATTAGAGCTTGTGTGTTTTATATGATTTGGATACCTCATTTTGCACACATAGCAGATTGTTTGTATCAGCTGCTTCGAAAGGGGCAAAAATTCTATTGGGATGAGAGCCACACTAGAGCCATGCGGAAATTGAAGAAGTTATTGCAGAATGCTCCTACTCTCAGGAAAGCGGATTATAATTGTGGAAAGTCTATTGTATTGACAGTTGACACTAGTCCAATTGGCATAGGTTGTTCTGTGGGTCAAGATGATGCAGATGGAAATAGGTATGCTATTCGATTTGGGGCAAAAGTCCTAAACGAGAGACAGAGGAGATATCCGCAAATCAAGAGGGAGTTATTGGGGATTGTCACGGCTCTCAAATGTGACAAGGAGTACTTTATTGGAGCTTCAGTTATGGTAGAGACAGATTGCTTGCCATTGATTAGTATGATCACGAGTTGCTCTACTCGGGATATAGCTATGCTGAGATGGATTGCATACATTAAGTCATTAAATCCGGAATTTAAACACATAGCAAGGAAGGATAATCCAGTGGCAGATATGTTATCTAGAGCCAGATATGATGATGAGGAGACTCTACTTGCAGAAGAGGATGATGCAGAAATTTCAGCCTTATGGTTGATCATATTTGTCATGTCTATGATATTGTGGCTTTCACAGAAGAACTCTATGTTGGAGATTGGTTGCAGATTGGCAGGTACCTCAGTACACTAAGCAACCAATCTCCAACATAGAGTTCTTCTGTGAAAGCCACAATATCATAGACATGACAAATATGATCAACCATAGTGGCTGAAATTTCTGCATCATCCTCTTCTGCAAGTAGAGTCTCCTCATCATCATATCTGGCTCTAGACAACATATCTACCTGGATTATCCTTCCCTGCTATGTGTTTAAATTCCAGATTTAATGACTTAATGTATGCAATCCATCTCAGCATAGCTATATCCGGAGTAGAGCAACTCGTGATCATACCAATCAATGGCAAGCAATCTGTCTCTACCACAACTGAAGCTCCAATAAAGTACTCGTCACATTTGAGAGCCGTGACAATCCCCAATAACTCCCTCTTGATTTGCGGATATCTCCTCTGTCTCTCGTTTGGGACTTTCGCCCCAAATCGAATAGCATACCTATTTCCATCTGCATCATCTTGACCCACAGCCCAACCTATGCCAATTGGACTAGTGTCAACTGTCAATACAATAGGCTTTCCACAATTATAATCCGCTTTCCTGAGAGTAGGAGGATTCTGCAATAACTTCTTCAATTTCCGCATGGCTCTAGTGTGGCTCTCATCCCAATAGAGTTTCTGCCCCTTTCAAAGCAGCTGATACAAACAATCTGCTATGTGTGCAAAATGAGGTATCCAAATCATATAAAACACACAAGCTCTAATGAATCTCCGTACCTCTGAAGTAGTAGAACAATACTCTGCAATCTTGCCAATAGCATTCACCTTATTAGGTGAGGGTTTTCTGCCATAATATCCACACATATGTCCAACAATGACAACCTCATTCACTCCAAAAACAGATTTTTGCCCTGAAAGTGTCAAGTTCACTTCTTCTAACCTGGCCAAAATCTTCTCACATGCTGAAATATGATCAGCCACAAAATATCTGCATCCCTGCTCATTTAGACTCTCATTCTTCTCTTCTTCTGCACACCCCTTAATGGGCACATAATCCAAGAAAGGCATAGTAAGCTGAGGTACGTAATCACGAAGGACCTTATGCATGGCATTCATCATATGCGCAACAGAATTAGTGGTACCTTGAGGCAAGGTACACATCCTGACAAGCCCAATAGGAGTTCTCATGGTGGTTATGTCCCTGCTTTCCAAAGCCAGCTGAAACTGATCATATCCTGAATACAAATCACCCAAAGAATAGATGGCATGTCCAGCAAATGCCTCTGCAAACTCATCCACAACTGGACCTATACCAACATTCCTGATAGTAACTCTGTTCACTGGCTGCATGTCCTGAATAAATCGGAGAGTACCATTCTTTTTTGGAACTGTAAACCACCTGTTTGAGTATGGTGCAGATGAAGGCTCAAGGATTCCCATCCTGATTTTCTCATTTAATAAATCAATCATCTTTGGCAAGTGTGCTTTAGGCATTGGAATAGGTCGAAGATTCCATGGAATATGAGGAATAGTAAAAATGACCATAGGAGCAACAATATCAGGATTCACACATCCAATCTCATGTGGGAAAAAAGCAAATCCCCTTCCATGACGCTCAAGCATCTCCTGAAAGCATTGCTTCTCTATGGGTAGCAAGAATACACCATTTCCAATTTTCAATTCAGCAAGAGTCTCTGCTGAAAATTTATGACCAATATGCTCCGGATTCCTCAAAATTTGCTGTTTAGCAGCCCTCTCTATTTGCTGATCACTGTCAGGTGGAAGCGGTACAGCAACCGGCTTCACCTTCTTATCCACAGTTTTGTATTTCGTGTCAACCCTGGCTTCATTATGCTCTTCTGCATTACATAAACCTTGCTATAAATCAGCAATTCTGCACTCCAATGGCTGAATATTCTCAGCCCTCTGCTCTATGGACTGCACAGGAACAGCCCCAAACTCTGAATGCTGAAATATTTCAGCAGTAAACTCTGTTGGCTGAAAATTTTCAGCCCTCTGTCTCTCTGAAAGCTGATCATAACCAGTTGGAAACTCTGTTTACTGAATTTCTTCAGCACTCAACACTCTTTGCTGAGTTTCCTCAGCCTCTGACTCAATCTGTGACATAAAATCTGCAATTTCATGAAACATGTCCAGGGACTACACTAATACATTACTGTGACAATTCAGCATATCAGTTTTCAGCATATCTCCCATCTCTGTCATCGTATCTGCACAAATCACACTGTCATACATCCCATCTATTTGCTCATCATCCTCCAAAATTCCTGTATTTTTCAAATTTTTCTCCTTCCTGCATATATACTGCCTGGCAGCTCTAGGCAACCTAGAAGTCTTCTGATAACTCATCGAACTGTTTGTTGAAATCCCAACAAAACCGGAGGAGAAAACACTGCTGCCAGGAGGCGAGAACTCCAATCTCCTCTCCTCTGTACCACCGTCGTCTCGCGAAACGGCGGTACCTAATGAAAACCCGAATCCCTCACAGTGGGAAAAGGTGCATCTCTGAGAGTATCTCTGTTTCTAACATGGTTCACACATACAGTCATAAACTGAACTGCTCTCATACCATTTTTACTGTGAATCCGTGCATAAGCAGATCCATCATCCATGACCTTTGTTTCCATGCGCATTTCTGTAATGAACGGCTGACCAAGAATTATGGGATAAGAGCATGAATCCTGCACAAAGAAATGAAAATCCTTCTCTACATCACCAATAGAAACCCTGACACTAGGACAGGCAACATACAAATCACTTGCAGTGTTATTGGCGGTTCTCATACGCCACCCATGCTCTACATCCATAGGCCATCTGTTACTCTCATAAACTCCATGAACTATGAGATTAATCTCTGAACCATGATCAACCAATGCAACATAAGGCACCTGTTTCTCTCCAATCTTTACCATCGTCTCTGTAGTTGCCCTAGCCTAATGGCTCCGCGAAAAGTGACTACGCGGTATCATGACAGGCTCATCAATTTCAGCATAATGCATAGGCTGAACCCTCTTCTCTACCTGTGGAAAAACATAAGCATTATCAACCATAACCTCATCCTCATCCTCATCCAACTCCCCAATCAAAACTCCCTGTGTATCAGTAGTAGACAATGCATGTCTTTTCCTCTTCAGGACCTCCTGAAACTGATCTTGAAACTCTCTTTTTGAGATGCCCAAAATCTCAGAAATAGTGAAAGTCACCTCACTGCCAAGTATCTTATCATTAAAGATTTTCCTCATGTCTGTAGATGTCTCAATATCGGACATCAATCTGAACCCTGGCTGCTTTCTCTCTCTAGGCTCTTGCCTCTTTTCTCTCTTTTGAGCATCTTCCATCTGTCGATCTGGCCCTGGTCTTGAAGACGGTCCTGTAGTAGGTGGAGTAACAAACTCACCCCCTCTTGTCTTCTTAGCTGCGCTTGGATTTTCTTCATCCCTCTTACGCTTCTCCTCAACAAGTACATCTGCACCATGAGACTTAGCCAAATAAGCATAAATAGAATACCTGTCAACAGGCGAGTCCCAACCTGTCTCTGATCTGATGCTAGAGCCTGCACTAGTCAAAACAGTTTGCTGAATTTTCCCCTTGTTTGCAGTCTCCATAGCATAAGTCCATAGTGCGGACTGAGTCTCTGATCCCTTCTCAATCTGTACTCCATATGCAGAAGCATCACCTCTAGCTGTCACATAAGAAGTACACGCAGCCATGTCCTCCACTAACTTCTTCATTCCACCTTTACCAAAGTTGGTAGCAAGTGGAGCTCCTGTCTCAGTCAACCAAATCTTACCATCTTGCCCCCAATATACCACATTCTTCCTCCTTACATCCTGGAAAGAGTCACAATCCCTGCAATGCTGATGGTCCGTACTATCACACCAAATACATCTCCGATCTCTCCTAGGTGCACTAGGAGCACTCCTAGGTGCAGTAGGAGCGCTAGAAGAAGTAGTAGGTGCAGTCGAAGCAAACTGCTCCTTCAACTTACCCACCAACTCCGCTTTGACTGACTCCAGTGTCAAATCTGTGATGCCTTTGATTATGTCATCAAGAGAGGTAGGCACCGATGGAGCGGATGGTTTTGGAGCAGAAGGTGTAGGCATCGGTCGTGGAACAGGAGGAATAGGTGGAGTGGAAACAGTAGGCACTGGCATAGTCCAAGAAACTGGCTGAGGAGGAGAAGAAATAACAGGGATAGAAGTAGGTATACGAGCTGATGATGGTGTAGGTAGCATGGAACCATTCTATAGGCGAGTCTTCCATATCCTCCTCTTGGTCAAAGTCGAGACTGCATCCTGAGCATCCTGCCAATCAGTTTTAAGACCCATAGGCTTCGTGCGATCTTCAAGAAGCTCACCCAATTCTTCTTGAAGAGCAGGATCTGCAGCTTGCAAGAAAAGCTCAACTTTTTCAACATCCAATGCTCTTTGTTCAATGGCATCAAGCTGACTATACCTCTCTTCAAATTCTCGAATCAACTCCGAAGCAACGAGACCTTTGTTTGGCATGTAGACCCACTCTCGGAATGACCGCCGAGTAGCCATACCAAAGTCCTCAAGGAAGTATTCTTCTTTCAAGGCCTTCTTAAAATCTTGCCAATGTGTATTTTGAATAAAAAGATCAGTCACTTTTGTCCTCAAAGCAGGTGTGACAAGACGAAGGAAGTACTTACTCATAAGTCCAGCAGGAACTCCAAAAAACCCCATCTTGATCTCATATGTCTTCAAATATGCTGAAACATTACGCCCGTCAAATAGCTTCTTCTCATTTTCAACTGCTTCAATAGCCTTAGTCGCGCTGTTTGCATTCTCCTGCTCTGAATAGAGTTGCCTTTGCTGAGACAACTGCTGTTGATGCAATTGTTGTTGCTGCTGCATATACAATTGTGTTTGCTGATTTTGGAGCTGCATATACATGGACATATTCTGCAAAATCTGTTTTAGATCCTCTGTTGAAGTACTTGACGCAGCAGTCATTGATGGAGCTAAAGTAGACGCAGCTGAAACTGTAGAAGAAGCTGAAATAGAGGCTGAAGTATCTCCCATCCTGAAATTTCTGCGACGCTTTCACGTCGGGTTCACCAAAGATATCGAAGGGTTTCGAAAGCAATGTCGCAACTTCAGAAGTTCTTGATAATTTCAGGCTAGAAGATCAAGCAAGAAAAATGAAGTCAAATCTGTTATAATTTCAGGACACCCTGCATTCTTTTGAGCATTCAAAGGGACTCCACCCTCTTGTCCAGCTCCATAGTTGCTTCAATAAAGTCTATAAGAACAAAAGGAGAGTTGCTTTTTCCACAAGTTTTAATTACAGTGGCCACCAGTTCAAAAGGAAAAACCGTCTCTTATAATTCAGTCGATGGATCAATCTCTGAATTGTCAATGATCTCTTATGAATTCAATCCTTCTTTTTTATCACAAACATCCTCATAAGGTCACAAATCTGACTCCTCAATCGTAGACTGTTTAAGTTTATTTGGGGTATGTGATACAAGCTCTGACTTGATACTACTGTCTTCACTATCATAGATACGAGGCTTTGCATGAAGAAAGAAAGGAAACAACCTAATCAATTCCCAATTTTAGCAAGAGTATGGATATCCAAAGAAAAAGTGATTATGAAAGTATTCCTTGTCATTCAGATATGCTAAGACTCAATTAATGAAGACAGACTTGGATTTCTCTTCAGATTGCTGAACATCATTTATAAGGTGCTCCAAGAGATCATCAAAATCAATGCTTCCACATGTTTCTGATGCATTTAGAATAGCAGTGGTGTAGTGTTGCTTTCAATCTGTTCAATGGTGGTCCTCGCCTCGCAACATTCCAAGATCCCTGTAGCAGAAATTGTTCGTAGACCTCACAAGGAATCGCAGTCCTCAGATGTCTTCTTCAATGTAACACTGTTTACAGGAATGCCGCAAATAGTCCTTCCATGGAGTCTCCACAACGATTGGAAAACTTTCCTTTAATGGTTCAGACTACAGCTGTATGCATACACTGTTCGTGCTGTTTGCGATTGCTGTCATGGAAGATGCCTCAGGAGATCCCATGTAGGGATAGCTGAAAGGACTAGTCCGGTGACAGTCTGTTTCGAGCCTCTCAGTCCTCGACGGCATCATCATCTTCATAGTCCGCCTTCATCATCAGCTGAGATAGATGCAAACTTCTCCCTTCCTGACACAATCACCTCAGCAATGTCCTTTCCTTTCAATTGGTTCAACAAGAACTCTTTGCATCCATTGCTTTAGTAACTCTGCAGCATTGTCCGTCGTCTCCCTGCAGAAGAAGGCTTGCATCCATGAAGGTAATGGGAACATATCTACTTGCACTACTCAACGGAAACGTCAGTTGTCTTCCTCATCATCCCTCTGAACGCTGAGCTTCATCCTGACACTAACATGTTCGATAATCCCTTCGTCGACTTCATCTCCAGAATTCGCCATCATCAGCTTTGTCACGGCCTCATCATCATCAACTTCTGGGTTTGTTGATTACTCATTTCCTATGGCTTTTTTTTGTCATTTTCCAACTGCCTTCAACTTTGCTTCATTCCTCTCTTCATCTCTGACTGTCTCGGCCTGTTACAGTCTTCTTTGTTTGTCTTTGTTTCATTGAATTCCTTCAGAGTCACACTCTCAGCCTATGTCTTCATTCGAGCTTTCCTGTGTCTCCCGTTCTGTCAATTCGCCTCTTTTAAGCACAATCATGGTGCTTCAGGTGTCTTCCTTCTCGTCCTTCCCAATCCAGAGTTCGTGGTCTTCACCTGCAGCTTCGTCCTTGTCGTCAAGCTCACCAAAGTCCCTTCCTCCTTTCGGTAAAAACCCACTGCTCCTCGAAGTTGCCCAGAAAACCAGTTCCCTGTTAAGCCACAGAGTCAACGAGTTCAGCCGTTCCCGAGTACCTACAATCTGCGGCCATAATCATCTCCTTCCGCCTTCTGATTTCCCCCAATCTCCTCCCGTAAAGGCTGTCTATCCTTTTCCTGATTGAAAAAGCTCTCCCTCAGCTGTCAAAGCATACTATTCATCGAAGTCGCTGAGCAAACGAATCCCCTTTTTCAACCAGTAAAACGGCTGCCTATCCTGTCATCACAGCAATGAAGTAAAAAATCTCTTCTTTTCTTTCGTCCAGCTCCTCTGTTCTTTCCTGTCCTCCATTTCCTTTCCTTATTTTCTATAATCCCCTCGAAGTTGCAGAGTGCCCTCTATTTTTTCTCTTTTTCCCAGCGCAGCGTATCCTCTCTATTTTCCTTCCTTCCTCTTTTTCGCGGCAGATCTCCTCCTTTAGCATTCTGATTCCCCCAAAAAAAACTCCGTGTCTTCCTTTTTCCAGACCATCTTTTCCCCCCAAATTCGATTCAAAAACAAAAGCTCCTCCCTGTCCTCAGAAAAGCAAAACGGCCAATAAAGCTCTCTTTTTTTTTATTTTTACAATAGCCTCAGAAAAGCAGCCCTTTTAAATCTTGCACCTTTCTCTGAAATTTTACTTTAGTTGGAGTGGCTTTACACCCTTTCAGTGGTATTGACAGATCTTGAGACGTCTAACGGTGAATTTCCATGCAAAAAAGTGACCTTCTCGACAAGTTCCACAAAACAATGTGAGCCTTTGGTGCTCTTCATTTAGTTTCCCTTGCAATGATACTGAAAAGAAGTATTTGTATAGCTGAGCTAGTGACATACCAAAAGATCCACTTATTCCATATGTAAAAGTCTCATTTGCTGACTATAAGATAATTGAAACCCATGTCCAATGGCTGACAAAATCTGAACAAACACCCTCTAATTACATGTGATAATAAGAAGCAAGTGCCTTGACAAATAGTCCATATTCAGCATATCCTTTTTGGTGGATTCCACATCTCGGATGCGCAGCAGTACGACAGCGTGTAGTGAATGCAAGAAGGTCCCCAAGAACAAAGAACTCTACAAAAGCTTCATAAAGGCAAAAAGAGATTGTGCACAAAAAGAGGTAAGAAGACCAATTAGGGGCAATCTCCCCCCATGCCTTGTGTGAGCGTTTCACAAGCATGTATTTATAGATTTATTAATCTCCAAGCTAAAAAATAGCCCACTTTACAATTAGTATGCTTTTGGCTTTTTTGTTTACTTTTTCCCAAATAAAGAATAAAGCATTTGGGCGTCCCAAAAGTTGGGGTGTGTCCAAATACAATGTCAAATAATAAAATATTTAACCGAGAGCCTATGGACGTACAAAATAATAAATGTTTGTCAAGTGCTTTAATAAATAAGCACACCTAAATAAATATTGGTGCCACGTCTTTAGTAATAAGGTACGCACCCATAAAAAATAATAGTTCTTCTAGGTATTTTGAATTCACATCATTGCCCGGTCCTTCCCAACTCCACCATTGCCTACTCTACATATCAATTCAAGCATTCACAATTGTTACAAAATAATAAGATAAAACCCACAAAAGTGAATATCTAGTAGTCTTTAGCTACAAAATAATTAAATAGGTTGGAACTCTATCCTAACCTTAATTTAATTCGAGTGCACTCTAAACTTATAAATGTCCATTAATTTAATATGTATTTTGTGGACTCGCCCGTTGTGGAACCACCCACATGCATATTAAATTAATTTGACACCTGAAAAGAATAGGCGTCCCATCAACTTCTCGCACAAGGATTCCACCTTGTGTACGAGCCTTGGCAAATAAATATAGTTTACGGAATCCACCGAAAAACCTCACCGAATCCACTATGGAATAAAAACCTCACGAAATCCACCGTGGAATATGTCTCCTGGCATCATACCCCCGGGGTCGGATAGCAATTGTCCTCAATTGCTATTAGCTCAATGTGGAGCGAGTAGTGAGGAGTAAGCACTTAGGTTGCAGGCGAGCATCCATTGGGACTCTTTAATAGGATGATTTTAAACTTAACCAAATATCTAGAATATCTACAGCCACTTCTACTGGTCATAAAGTCAGTATTTAGAATATTTTCAGGTTCAAGAATTTTAGTTTCTTCTTCTAACAAAGGAGGGCTTTCATAGACAGGGGTGGACAATGTTGAGATGGCAAGCTCAACATGTGCGGATATTGATGATGGAATGCCTGGCTAGATGGGCCTGCACATCTACACTTAGCATGTTGGTGGTCATTATGATACTCACATGGCCACTGACTTATCACTTATTATATTTAGTTTGTTACACCTACCTACAGCAGCTGGCAAAGACATAGCGCCAGTCGATTAGTGTAGTCGGTTATGCACTGTTTGACTTAGTAGGCCACTTTTCTTTATGTTGTATCTTATCTATACTTTGTGTACATTGTATAGTGTATGGAAGAAGAAGAAAAAAACCAGCAAGAAAACGTTTTGGCCTCCGTATCTCTTCTTGTGTTCTTGAGTGAGCTTCCTCTTGTGTATACAATGTGTGTTTGGTGCCGCAGCTCAAGCAAGTCCCCCACCACGTGATTCTTGACATGGTATCAGAGCCACGCCACTAAGAGAGACTGATTTTTGAAGGCTAAAGTGAAGGAGAAGAAGCAAGGTTTGAGCAAGCAAGCCACTACATCCCAGGATAGTATATCTCCCTACATCTGTTACATATACACATCGCACCACTTTATCACAGCCGACAGTTGTTCCCCTATCACAGCCGACATTTGTTCCCCTTTTGTAGCCATTATCTGGAGTACCAGAGCTACATATGACCTTTATTTTTCATATCCTCAACAAAGCATCCATGAGGATTAAATCTGACCTGCAAGCCCTGCTCAACCATTTGACCAACAGAAACCAGTTTCTTGGTGATATTCGGGACATGAAATACATCAGACAGGTATTTCTTTTTCCCATCCTACATAGACAAAGGAATTTTTCCAATCTACACAATAGGATGTGCAGTATCATCACCAATCTCCACAAATCCTGGTTTTTCCATTTTCCTTGCATCCTCCATCCATTCTGCATGACCTGTCATGTGGTTTGATGCACCTGAGTCAACATACCATACATCATTGCTTTCTTCTGCACTTGTCACAAGATTATTCATGTGCTGTACCATAAACAAATGCTCATTTCTATCATCACCCTGTCTACTAGAAGATGCATAATTCCCTTGTTGCAGTTTTTCATTCATGATGTCATTCTGCTTTTTATAGCAGTCTTTAGCCATATGACCCATTTTACCATAGTAGTAGCATTCAACATTACTGTTTGCATTTTGGCCTCTTTGCCATCCACCACAACCTCTTTGGCTCCCCCTGCCTCTAGAGTTACTACGTCCTCCTCCATAGGACTGGTTTTCTTGAGTTTGCTGCATATTCTGATTTCTACCACGGCCTCCGAATCGGCCTCCTCTACCTCTGCCTCTACCTCTTCTAGCATTTGAGTAGAAGATAGCTTCTTTTGAAGTTCCTCCTGAAGAAGATGCACCACCATTTCTCTCATCCTCAGAAATTAGAAGAGCAATCAACTCCTCAAAATCAGGAAATCTTTCAGGAACTAAAATGGATGTCCGAAACTATGCATAATCCTTTCCTAGACCATTCAAGGTCACAGAAACTAAATCATCATCTTCCACTGGCGACCCAATGGAAGCAAGTGCATCTGCAATCTTCTTCACCTTCATGTGGTAGTCATTGATGCTCATACTTTCTCTTTGCACATTATGCAACTCTTGCTTGAGCTGCATTTTCCTGGCTTGCGTATTTGTGCTATACATTTTTGACAAAGTATCCCATGCCTCCTTTGGCGTACTTGCATCCTGAATATGCACAATCATAGAGTCAAAAATACTGATAGATAGCCAGTACATAACTTTCCTGGCTCTCTCATGCCATGCTTTGAATGCCTGCATTTGCTGTTGATTGGGAACATCAGGAAGAAGTGGTTCTTCTTCATTTCCTACAATAAATTCCCAATATCCTTTTCCCATAAGGAAATTCGTCATTCTAAACTTCCATGCTTGGAAGTTGTTCTTGTCAAGCTTTTCAGTTACAATTTGTGAAAGAGAATCAGACGCCATTACAGAATACTGCAAAAAATTCTTTCACTGCAGAGAACACAGCTTCAGCCTCACAAGGGTAAATCTGCAAAACTGACGAAAGTGGTATTTAACCACACAGTCACTTCCTAGTGACGATTTTGCATCAACAGGCAACAAGGATGATTCTGTAACTCCCAATGTCTCTGTGCACAGGCATACGATGCAATTTCTACAGTAACTTTTCACCAACCTGTAGAACAGTGGTCGCACAGCATAAAACTGGGCCTTTTCCTGAGTGCGTGCAGAAAAATTCCGCCTCCAAAACAGGCCCCGAAATGGCCTCAAATAAAAAAAACAGGGTCGCAAAGGGCTAAAGCCCTTACTGCAGCATATACTGCCCTCTTGCTTCACCGCGAAGGGCGTCTCAACCTGAGACAATGCACTCTTGCAATTTCTGGCTGTGCTACCTGCAGAGATCTGCTCCCAAAACAGAAAATGAAAGCAACACTGCTCCTCTTACCAGAACACCGCGAGCTTGGCTTGCTTTCTTGAGCTCCTTACCACGAACAAGGCTCTGATACCATGTCAAGATTGTGGGAGAGAAGGAAGGAGTCTCACTTGTAGCTTTCTTGCTTGCACAATGGGGGAATACACACAGAGATGGAGGCTGAAAACAGTTTTCCTTTTCTTAGTTGTGTAAGCCAAAAGAAGTCTCATACAAAGAAATAGAAGAACCCTATATATGGGTCTCAAACCAAACTCAACTAACTAAGGTGGCATACTAACTGAGCCGCGAACTAGAGTAGATAAGGATAGCTATCATCTAGCTATTATTCATGGGCGGTGTACCAACCGCATCTGCAACTGACACGTCGGTGACATAAATGCACAACGGTCACCCTGGCATATCACGAGTGGAGCTCGATATCTCAACAGAGAGTGGCAAGTGGCCTATGGATGCAGAGTATGGCTAGCGCATGAGAGCAGCCAATAATACTTCTGGTGATATGTATGTTGCTTGTCCGAGCATCAGAATTTCTATTGGTAATGTTGAAGAGGATTATCATTGCTTTGTTCAGGATTCTTGCTCTTATCCGATTATTCTTAGACAGCCTTTCATTACAGAAGCAAGAATGGAGACAAAAGTGATGGATGACGGCTCAGCCTATGCACGGATACGCAGTAAGGATGGTATGCAAGCTGTTCAGTTTATGACTGTTGGGGTAAATCATCCGAGAAACAGGGACTCCTTGTGTGAGGCACCATTACCTGTGAAGGAGTAGGATTTTCATTAGGTACCGCTATCTTGCGAGACGCCAGTGGCACGGAGCGGAGAAAAGAGGAGATCTCGCCACCCGGCAGCCAGTCTTTCTCCACTAATTTTGTTGGTTTTTCTTCAGATAGTTTAGTGAGTTATCAGAAAATTTCAGATTTGCCTAGAGCTGCCAGGCAGTACATTGGTCGTAAGGAGAAAGAGTTGAAGATTGCAGGTATTTTGCAAGCAGAAGAGCATGTAGATGGATTGTATGAAGGGATGTCTTATGCAGATACATTGTTTGAGATGGGAACAATGCTGAAAACTGATGTATGTAAGGGTTCAAAGATCATACCTGTGCAAACCTTGGATATGTTTCAGGAAATTTCTGATTTTATATTGAAAACAGAGTTAGAGGCTGAGAAAACTCAGCAAACTGAATTTATGGCTGATCTTGATCAGCTTACAGAGTTGTAGAGGGCTGAAACCTTTCAGCCAACAGAGTTAAATGCTGGAAAAATTCAGCATATGGAGTATGAGGTTGCACCCATGCAGTCCATAGAGCCGAGGGCTGAATTCATTCAGCCAACAGAGTTTAATGCTGAAACATTTCAGCATACAGAGTTTCAGGCTGCACCCATGCAATCCATAGAGCAAAGGGTTGAAATCTTTTAGCCAATCAGAGTTGAGAGTTGCTGAAAATTTGCAGAAATTGTAGCAAAGAAAAGAGAGCCTGACTGATGCCAAGGTTGACACGAACTATAAAACAGTTGATAAGAAGGTTAAGCCAATTGCAGGGCCGCTTCCTCCTGATAGTAATGAGCAGATAGAAAAAGCTATGAAGCAGCCTATGTTGAGAGATCCTGCAAATATTGGACATAAATTTATAGCTGAAACTCTTGCAGAATTGAAGATTGGAAATGATGATTTCTTGCTTCCAGTGGAGAAAGAATGTTTTAGAGAGATGCTTGGACGTCATGGTAAGGCATTTGCTTTCTTTCCTCATGAAATTGGCTGCATTAGTCCCGAATTGGTTGTGCCTATGGTCATCTTCACTGTCCCTCATGTACCATGGAATATACGTCCTATACCTGTGCCTAAAGCACACTTGCCAAAGCTGATAGAGTTGTTGAATGAGAAGATTAAGATGGGGATTTTGGAACCCTCTTCTACGCCCTATTCTAACAGGTGGTTTACTGTACCAAAGAATAATGGTACTTTAAGATTTATTCAGGATATGCAGCCCGTCAACAAAGTGACAATCAGGAATGTGGGAACAGGTCCAATTGTGGATGAATTTGCTGAGGCTTTTGCAAGACGAGCCATCTATTCTCTAGGTGACTTGTATTCTGGTTATGATCAGTTTCAACTTGCCTTGGAAAGCAGGGATATTACTACTATGCGGACACCTATTGGTCTTGTGAGGATGTGTACCTTGCCTCAAGGTGCCACCAACTCAATTGCTCATATGATGAATGCTATGCATAGAGTTCT